>NC_086448.1:581320978-581405978 GCF_028390025.1 Pseudophryne corroboree
ACCCTAACCCACCCCTCCTGCAGCCTAACCCTAACCCACCCCTACTGCAGCCTAGCCCTAATCCACCCCTCCTGCAGCCTAGCCCTAATCCACCCCTCCTGCAGCCTAACCCTAACCTGCCCCAGCTGTAGCATAACCCTAAACAGCAACCTAACCCTCCCCCTAGTGCTTAACCCTAACTTCTGAACTTACCATTGGGATCCTGACCACATCCCCCAGTAATTAAGCAGTTCTACACAAAGCAGCTGAATCCGAGTTGGACGTAAAGTGACTGTGTTTGTGTGATGCGCAGAAGCCAGATTTACTACCTTATACTAATAAAAGGATCAGTGCAGCTTCAGGTGGGTAGCAGCTCTGAACACAGATTTTTCTTCCACAGGCCCAACAGTCACCGTTAGTATCATTACTTGCACCAGCCCCATGATAGGTGCAAGACATTAATCTGAAACAGGTTTCCCTTCTCCGCATACTTGCCTATTGTACCAGAACATCTGGTAGACTCTCAAATCTCAGATGGTTCTACCAGACGCCCATAAAAGTAGGCAAGTCTTCCAGATGCCATCTGCTCTCACCCACCTCCCAAGTGAAGTAAGCATTTCATTGTGGCGCTGCCCTCACTTTACAATGCAAGAAATAGTGCCACTGTATAGCGGGGGTTGGACTACAATCACGAGCATACAATCACACCCCACATTTGACTGCACCACACAAATCCCCCTGCATAGCTGGCTTGGCAGCTAAAAAGTCGCCATTATGTTTCTACATTATGTACGACTGTGTCTACACACTCGCGACACTAATACTGGAACTTAAGCATGGAACTTATTAAGTTCCATGCTATTGCATTGTGGCACCCAGTTTCTGTACCGCAATTTCCATTCCACACAAATCGAGATCAGTCAAAGATCCTTCCGACTTGAAATCGGTCAGAGATATGCAATTATGTGTAAACTAGCTTCTGTACACGCAGTGTATATTAGAATTCACTATTTGCGTGCAAAAACGAGATGTGTTTATCTCAGAATCAGCCCCAAGTGTTTATCATGATCAGTAGTCTGCAGATGTTTCACAGCATAAAAAGTTTTGTTTCTTCTTTTGAATTCAAAACATATATACCTACATAAAAAACATATATACCTAAGGAAAGCTTTACATGAATTGAGTAAGAGGGTAAATTACTGGACTCATGCTTGTTGTGAGACAACAGGCACAATCCTTTTACAGTCTTAGGGAAACAATACACAGCATGCACATATAGTCATCACAGTGAAAAACCAACTTGAGCACTTTATTGCACATAAGGCTTCTCCAGCTACAATCAAATAAGTAGCACTAGATTATTAATAATGGGTGCACACCGGGCCCTGGGGGTTTAGGGGGCCCATCACCGCACACCCTACACATTTCTTTTTTCAATACTTACCCTCCAGAGTCCCGTGTTGGCAGCAGCAGTGCTGAAGAAATCACCAGGAAAATTGTGCGGTGCCATTTTCCCGGTGTTTCATGCCTCTGCGGCGCCATTTTTCCAGAGATCTGCTCATGCGCACTAGACTCTGGGAAAGCGCTAGGGTCGCCTTGTGACCCTATTGTCCAGAGTTACGGCACTGCCGGCTAGACAAGAGCCAGAGCCTGCACACGGGACTCCACCTCTCCAGATGCTCCCATAATAAGTATCAAACATTTGACTAGCCGTTGATGTCATTTACGTTAATATTGCTTACTCTAATAACTGAGTAGTCAACTGGATTGATTGAATGATTAAACTAGAAGATTAGTGGACTGCTGCACCTATACCTAGGTTCTGGACATACCTCTACTTATTTTAACCATTAGTAATTTTCAAATGGATGAATGTATATCAATTATGACACAAAGTTATGTACTGTAAGTAGTATAAATAGAAACATTTTGGATAAGCTATTGCATAAAAGTCAACAAAGACAAACGCATATTGTTAAATAGGAGTATATAAAATAGTACAATTTAAATGGCTGAATCATTCATTTTGAGGCATTACTGTGGATGAGGCTTTCTGAACAAAAAAATTCGATTTTGACAGTATTTAGTGTATGCTGACATCTTCTATATATTAGCCCAGATCTGTGACTTTGTGCCTCATTTGCTAACGCTGGGCGGAGTCAAGCCATAGCTCTGCCCTAATATATATAGGAGATAGCCATAGATACGTGAGAATTGGATACATAACTCATAACACTAAACTGACCGCAGGTTAGATAACAGAGAGTGGCCGCTGGATTGTGCAGACACAGCAGCAGCAAGTTAAGGCTCCGTCGCGGCACCGCCCCTCCGCGCCAGCCATTGGTTAAGGCTCCGACCTCCATCGCGGCACCGCCCTCCCTCCCCAGCAATTGGTTACAGCTCCGACGCGGACCCGCCCCCTCTGCCACCCGTCCGTTTTACACTGCTCCACCACATGAGCGGCTGATCAGCGGCGTGTGGTAACAGCCGTCCGCTTCCTTCCCTCTCCCGGCCTGCCTGCTGCTGCTGCCTGCGTATCTGAAGGGCGCCGACCATCACTCACAGCGGCTGTGTCTCCGCGGCCGCCAGCTTATACGGGGTGAGCTCAAAAAGCCGCCCTTCCTGCTCTGGACAAACACTGAGCACAGCACAGCTGTGCGTCCTCCTGCCTCCCAGCCCTCCAGTGATGCCAGGTAATAGGGAGGCTGGAGACAGACCGTGTAGGATGTGCTGACGAGGGGAGGCTTGAGCAGCACTATAACAGAAGGTATGTGCCTCTGCATGGCTGCCAGCTCCCCCTGTATAGTGTGTGTGCATATGTCACTGTGCCCTTGTACACCCTCCCCTCCCTCACCCGCAGTGCCTCCGGACCCCCTCCCCCATCCACCGCACCCCCGAATATGCCTCTCCCCCACCTCCACACACACACCTCCCCCACCCGCCCCTCACCCACCACCCCCGGGCACCGTAACCCATCCACTGCAACCGCCCCTCCACCACCCGCGGCCTCTCCAGACCCCCTACCCCAACCGCGTAGCCCCCGCACCTGGCCCTCCTCCACCTGCACCACCCATGCTCCCCACCCACCCACGGCACCTCCGGACACCGGACCCCACTCGCGGCACCCCCCCCCCCTCCCCCACCTGTGGCATCCCTGCACCCTCACCACCCGCAGCGCCCTTTGACCCCATACACTGCACCCCCTATCCCACCTGCAGCACCCCCGCACCTGCCCCTCCACCACCCGCAGCACCTCTGGACCCCCTCCAGCATCCGCCGCACCTGCCCCTCCGCCACCCGCAGCACTCCCCTCCTTCCCCACGTCACCTCTGGACCTTCTACCCCTCCCGCATCACCCCCGCAACCTGCCCCTTCCCCTCCCGCAACACCTTCGGAACCCCTCCCCCATCCGCAACAGCCCCGCTCCTACCCCACCCCCAGCACGCCACCCCATCCCCTCCACCACTCGCAGCCCCTACAGACCCCCTCCCACATCCGTGGCCCCCACTCCACAGCACCTCGCCCACCTGCATCACCACCCGCCCCCTCCCCCATCTGCGCACCCCCCGCTTCCAGCCCCCTCCACCTGCAGCATCTACTGACACTCTCCCCCATCCCCGGTCACCCACACACCCGCTACATTCTGTACATCGTCTCCAGCAGGCGCTGTTCACCCCATCGCTAGGAGCTATGCCACCTTCACCATCGGACGCCCTTTCGTCGTCCAATATTTAACCACTGACAAAACTAGGAACGCAGGTAATACTCCATATAATACAAATATTGACCCCACAAAGGCGTGCAGAGGTTAAGGGGGCATAGCCCCTTATGACGGCGTAAAGAGCGTGTCTGCAGCTGCATGTGTGTGTGTGTATGTAGCCCAGTACTGTCTGTGGTACAATATAAAATTACTCAACATAATAGTATGTAGACGTTTATATATTATATTTCCACCTCCCTCCGCGCCATCCCCGCACCCGCCTCTCCCCCACCAGCTCCGGACCCCCTACCCCACCGCCGGCAGCCCCGCTCCAACCCCTCCACCAACCACCTATCACCTATAGTGTGCCTATGTCCCCTATACTGTCAACTCTGCCGGGCCCCAGTTGGATGCACCTCACGCAATACCACACCTCCACCAACCGCAGCACAACCGCACCCTCCCCCACACACGGTGGCTCTGTACCCCCTCCCCCACCGCCGCATCCCCCCTTCCCCCAACCACGTAACTCCGGCACCCGGCCCTTACCCACCCACCACACCCCCTTAACCACTCCTACACCACCCGCGGCACCACCGCTACACCATCACCACCACCCCCATCCACAACATCTCCCCCCCCCTTCACCCACAGCATCTACAGACACCCTCCTCCATCTCTAGTCACCCGCCCCTCCACCACCCAAAACATCCCTGCAACCGCCCTCCCCCACCCGCAACACCCCTGGCCCATCTCCACCATCCATGTCTCCCCCGCACCCGCCACTCCCCCAACCGCCGGGAGCCCGGCCACCGGCATACCATACTACACCCGTCTCCACAATATGTAACCAATGCTAAAATTAGGTTTGGAGGTAATACTCCATATATTCAACATATTGCACGCCCAAAGCCCGTGTTATGCTTAAGGGGGCGAAGCCCCTTGTGATGGTGTGAAGAGCGCCCGTAGGGCGCGATGAATCACCTAGTTTATATATAACTGGCACTGCATAAACAAACTGAAATTTGTGCCAGTAAGTGTGTGTTACATAAAAACTGGTTTTCGATTACAATTGGCAAATGTACAATGTATTAGTGTCTTGCAATGTTTATCTGCTCCCATCATACAGCAAAGGCAGTACTATTTCTCCATGTTTAATGCTTACACTAAACAGCAAACAATTGATACAGTAAGAATCACTTGCAATACCATAGCCCGTCGCATGGCTTGCTGCTGAAACACAATATAAATGCAATTTTAAATTAAAGATTTGGCAGCATAGAATGTCGGAACGGAGGTAACGGACATTCACTTATAGTAAAAAAGCAAACCATAAAAAAAACAAAGAAACCACACAGTTGAAAAGTGGAGAACTGAAAGTAATGGAGTTACCTCAGATCACAAATGCTGCAGTACAAAACAACAACAATAATAATAATAATAATAATCATCATAATAATAATCATAATCATAAATCTGATTTTATTATATATGTTTTTTGAAAGTGAAAAAGGGCTTGGATGCTTTGTGCAGTTAAACTTTATGTTAGAATTGTGGTCATTTTTTGTCTTTGGGTATACATGCTATTATACCGAGACCATTGTGGTAGTAGAGTTGCCACCCCACTGGTCTCAATCTTGTTAAATACCCCTGCAACCATAGCCCAGGAGGGTCAGGGAGAGCACACATTTCAGTTCAGAGCAGTTGGACCCTGTGAGGAAGGCATGCTACTTATTGGAATAATCAACATTTCAATTTTAGTTTGGGACTGATCTACAAAACGTGGGCGTGCATTTACGGTGCCAAACTCCTCCCATCTGTCTGTGTACACTTCTGAAAATGTAGCCATCTTGCTCTGCAAACCAGTGACCCAGTGGAAATTTAGGTGCACAGAAAGACACGGCGGAGCAGTTATTTTGAAAGTTGCAGAGGACCTCCACCGTTTTCATAAAGTGTACAATATCATTTCACATGTTTGTGAGGAAGTTCTAGAGGAAAAAAATGACAATACCCGAAAATCTTTGGAAGCATTCAGAAATAAGATATCCCCTGTGTAAACTGGAGCACAGGCAGGGAAGACTTATGCAGGAGGTTTATAAGGTCAGCTCACCCTTCCTCTAGCATATATAGAAGAAACATGACAATGTCTAACAATTATATAGTATAAAAGACAGGAAACTTGGCTGCCACGGAGGGAATCGAGGAAATTAATAAGTAATGATTTTCCTTTTTACCTCCATTCCCTCTTTGGCAATAATGGTTCACTACTTGAACAGTTAATGAACTTCTGGGCCAGAACAAGTGCATCCTGTAGTACTTTTCTGCCTTATCTTCTGATAAAGCTGGGTACACACTAGCCGAGGCGGAAACAATGCGATGGTCGTCATGTACTTCCCAATTTCCCTTGAACTCCCAGACAAACAAAATACTGTACACAAACGACCCTTGGTGTTGGCCTTGCATACAGGTCAATTTGGACTCATCGTCCAAAGCTGCATGCACGGGCGGCCGCAGCGTGATGTCACTAGCGATATCGCACAGTATGTACAGTATGCTCACGTCGGGAAGGGAACACGCTAGGCAATGTCGCTCGTGGAGAACATTGCCTGGTGTGTACCCACCTTTAGATACAACCTTTTTCTGAAATGCAATGTATAACTAATGCATGAACCTCATCACACCTAATTGCTCCATCAATTGTCTATACACGCCAACCCGAAATATGATGGAAACCTTTTATATAACTCCAGTTTTAAGTTATACGTGTGTGTGTGTGTGTGTGTGTGTGTGTGTGTGTGTGTGTGTGTGTGTGTGTTCCAAACAAAAAAACATACTTGTTTTTCCAGATATTTACAGCATTTTAGCTGCATGCTGTTAAAATGAATTTCAATCTCTAACTGTATCCCTTGCATTATGATAATAAACAGGAAACACAGGAGTTATGATACATTGCCAGACGTAAAATGTCCGAAAACATTCACTTCTAAATCAATATAAAGAAAGTCAAAGATTTCCTGCTAATCTAAACAGCAGCAGTAGCAGAAGTCAGTACTGACTGCGGCCACCCATCTGCACAGGCTGTTTATACACTTAAACTAACAACATAAGATTTACAGCAGACTCCAAAGACCAGAATAAATTATACTAGTGCCATTTATTTACACCAAGTTATATTCCTTTACAATCACAGAATGAATGATCTTTTGTATTCTGCTTGGTCATGGCAAGAAGAAAACAAACAGTTGGATAGAAAAGACAAATGTGTCTGTCACCCTATGATGCTGCTTAGTTCTCCCTTATATTTTACATATTCTCCCATGAATACAGCAATGTCTTGTGACAACCTTTGCTTATCTGATGTTGTAGCACTACCACATACAGTACATGTCAAATGTAAGAGAATCCTTTGGAAAAGTGAAGGACACATTACAACCCTAGAAGAGTGTGGGCTCGCTGGGCCCTGAGAGACCCTCTTGAATGGAAAAACTGGTGCATTTGACGAAGTTGGTAAAAATACTTTTATGGTAGATGAAGTCTAGACCACAGCTCAGGTAAATCTGACCTATTTACCAGGATTAGGAAATTATTTAGGTCTTATGAATAAATACTGCAAAATAGTATGTGACCCTTATATCTGTATAGCCAATATAATTATTATCCTTTATTTATATGGTGCCACACAGGTTCTGCAGCATCTAACAATGTACATAAACAAATGTGCAAAACAAGAAAACCGTGACTTGCAGTACAAGACAATGCAGGACAAGTGCATAGTATATAAACACTTTTGAATCAGCAGACATTATTCAGTATGGAACGCATCAGTGATGCGATCGCATACTGAAGTATTTATTCCCAATGCGCACTGCGCATGCGCACAATTGAGATGCAAATGCCTCTGCCTGATTGACAGGCAGAGCCATTCACAGGGCGGACCGGAGCAACGACGCGCCGTTGCGTCAACTGTGTGTTGCGGGGACGTGCAATCGGAAATGGGGGCAGGTTAGGGGCGGCCACGTGACTTCACACACGGCCGATGCGACCCTGAAAAATGGCCGCTCTTCGTCTGACTTCGCAGCCAGGCTGCTGAGACATCCACAATTCAGCAATGCGATCGCATCGCTGCCAGGCACCTGCAAGCTGGGAGACCTTGCCCTGTGCTGTGCGGCCCACAGCAATCGCAAACAGTTGCAGTTTTGCTAAAATAGCAAAACTGCAAGTGAAGCTTAATAAGTCCCATAATGCTCAAATAAGTATCAGGGTGGCAGATATCAAGACTAAGGTGCCATTGTATGGAGAAGAAGATTGTCTAAATAAGAGATGTAAAAGCACATTAGGTAGAGGGCCCTGCTTGTGAGAGCTTACATTATAAAAGGGAGGGACAGACAGGAGTGATATAGAAGGGTAGACAGTTAGCGTAATGAAGGATCAGGGTCAGGCCACGTGTAGGGGTTAGACAGTATCGAGGATGTTAAGGCTGGCTGCAATAATGGCTGGGGGATTAGGGATAGCTACTAAAAAGGGAGGGTTAGGGTTAGGCACTAAAGGGGTAAAGTTAGGATTAGGCTGCTTCCCGTACCCAACCCACATACATATCACACCTCAGTCTCCGCCCTGCCCTCTTCCTCCCTCCACTCAGTCAGGCCACACACCCTATCTGCTGTCCTTAACACACACAAACACCCTTGTCACTCTGGCAGAATGTTGGGGGTACCTTTAAAATTTTTGCTATGGGGCCTACAAAGGTCTAGTTACACCCCTACTAATACCTTTCCTAATCCTACAGACACCCTCACACTTGATGCTCTATGCCCTCCATCCCCTACTACTGCTGCCTATACACATACCTCAGCCCAGCCCCTGTTGCCTGCTTCTCCCTCTATTCCGCTTACCTGACTTAGCCAGGCCCAAAGTATACAGTTTTCAAGTGCTGTTGAAGGTGGAATTGCATTCTCCTTTACACACTCGTCTATACACCTGGATCATGTCCAGTCCAAGAAATACAAGGTCCTAAACCAATAATCCCGAGAATGCATACCTATATTTTGTGTGTAGTTGCAGCTCTATCTGCATCCGAAATCCAATGGAACAGTGTCTTCCATGAAAACACTATAGCATAGCATTTTGTATGCAAATACAGCCAGTCACACACAGAATATAGGCATGCTGCATATCGTTTTAATCAGCAGAAGCTGCTTGTGTGACCTATTACATTACTTTGCATCTAAAACGTATTTTTGTGAAAAAGAAAAACAAACAAAAATGTGCTCTGCTACCGAGTCAAATGGCACACCCGCATTATGTGTAACGTGACTTGTAGCGCATGGAGCATAGATGTAAAAGGATGTATGTCTCTTTAGGAACATGCTAGCCATATAGTACTATCTCCAATTAAAGAGAATCAGTTTACCTTCAAGCACATACTGTAAAAGATATTTCAGATGTCACAGTTTCCACATAAGGTAACTACAGTACGTCTTTGTGATGCATTATGTAGAGCCCAGTACTGTGATTAGGTATGTGTATTTTTCTAACTTTTATGTTAAAGATTATTTTTGGAGTAAACTACTGTATAAATCCTGTAACTGTTATTTACAAAATCTTGTGTTTCTAATTATAATTTTTTGGGATCCACTGTTTCTCGTATTGACCAAACCACTGCTGAGGAACATTCACAATATCTAGGAATATGTCAAATCATCTTTCAGGACACGATAAGCCATTCCTCTGGTGGAGTCAGTGAATTGGCAGTTCTCCATATGACATGTTCGGTTCTTTTAAGGCTGCATTGCAAACAATTCAAATGCCAGATATTGTAAAATTAATCAGATCACCTATTGCACTGCATTCAATAATGTTTGAAGCTGGGCCATTACTAGACACTTGTGTATGAAGGGCCCACCGGAGGGATGTAGTGGTAGGGGTCAATGGTTACGGGTGTGGCCAGCCTCCAAAGGAGGTGTGACTAGTCTTGACAGTGGTATGTCTAACCATTAGAGGGCATGATCCTGCCCCTTTAGACATAGAGTAAGTAAATACTAGTAGTGTATGCACGATAATGTACCGGATTAATAACAGCAATGCACTAAAGAAAATACACCACAGTCATGTGCAGTATAATGTAACATATGCATAATTCAAGTGCACAGTCTGCAACCTGATCTCTAGAGGAGGAGGTGGGCCCTCAGAGGAGGGGACCCACCAGGGGTTTCCCCCATCCCCCTGTGGGCCAGTCCATCTCTGGTAGACACCCTTGGGTGCTACAGGCTAAACATTTGTATTTCACAATTGTATACATACAGATCTGTCCCTTGTCACCTTATCAACCCCTGTGTGTACGCATCGCTGGTACAATTATTTGCTCCTGCATTCAACACAGCCATGGGAGCGAGACCACATTTGCGGCCAAAGTCAGTGTCACTCAGAAGAGATTGAATCATAATCCAGCGCAAATGTCGGAGACTAGGTAAAAGAGAGATTTTCTGCTGGAGCATTAGAGAGAGTTTCTTCTCAATTATTTCATGTTAGGGACTCGGTGAAATTAATGGCTCCAGTTAGTCAACCTTAATTTTGATTTTTTATTGATGTTCCACATTTTGGGATTATTTATTTAGAAGATGCGAATTTGTTGTACAGGGTTCTTTTCCTATGGCTGCGTAGGGTTATCGCAAGACCTTGCGGTGTTAGAAAAACAGAGTTTCAGTGATCTTGCATTGCATCAGCTTTCCATTGCACTGCAGCACGAGATGGGCCAGGAGCTCCTGTGAGGCACAGTTACTGAATAAGGGCCCAGTATGGAGTCTCATAGTGGCTTACAGCCAGGAAGATGTCTGGCTTGCCAGGCTGAGGCATGCTGTGGGCACAGAGGTTAGCATTGCTTCCTCCCACAGTTCTACTTATAGTATGGAATGATTTTTGGCTGTAGAGTGGTAAGCTCCACTAGGGCAGGGGCTCAATAACAAAAAAAATCACTGCACAGTACTGTACTGAGCTCAACTTGCCCCATCCGGGGCTGCTGTGAGGCACAGGAGGGGCTGCTAAAACATCTAAGGGGCTGCTTTATTTAGAAATGAAATATGAAAAAAATAAGCAAGACACACAGGTATGCTTAAATGCGTGTAACTGGGAGCTGTGAAAAACAAAAATAAGGCATCTGTCACAAAATATGTAAATAAAAATGCAATAAAAAAATTGAAAAAAAAGAAACTCATAAGATTTTCACAAAATAAATCTCCAGACTCTGTGGAGGGGAAAATATCCAATCTTGATCCTGTGGTATACACCAGTTTATCTCCAAGGACAATTCCATCTTGCACCTCTTTTTTTTCTTTGCATTATGTGCTCTTTGGGGCCCAGTTTTTAAAACTGCCATCCTGTCTGCCACTGCAGTGCCACTCCTAGATGGGCGAATTGTTTGTGCCGCTTAGCTTAGTCATTCAGCGACCATAGAAACAGGGGAAAAGTTGATTATTCGTATTGGCGTGATATACAGGCCACCAGGTCAGGAAGAGGAACTTGACAAGAACCTATTGCAGGACATAACTAAAATGGCATTAAAAGGAGAGGTAATAATCATGGGAGACTTTAATCTTCCTGATGTAAACTGGGAGGTGTCTGTTGCTAGTTCCACTAGAAGTAGGAACATTTTAAATTCCCTTCAGGGAGCATCCCTCCACCAATTGGTGAGGGAGCCCACTCGGAAAGACGCAATATTAGACTTAATACTTACAAATGGAGACAGATTATCAGACGTAAAAGTGGGTGAAAACCTCGGATCCAGTGATCATCAAGCAGTATGGTTCAGCATTAAGACAGAGACTGACTCGTCCCATACAAAAACAAAGGTGTTGGATTTTAGGAAGGCTGATTTTGTAGGGATGGGAAAATGTGTAAGCGATTCTTTGGCAGAGTGGAGGAACTTGGAAACAGTGCAGGAGAGGTGGAAAACATTCAAATGTGCAATATTGAAGGCAACAGACCTTTGTATCAAAACTGTTAGGAAAAACACAAGGAAAAGGAAGCCAGTGTGGTTTGCAAAAGAAGTAGCAAATATTGTGAGAGCAAAAAAGATGGCTTTTAGGAAATATAAGCAGACACAAAATAATGAAGACAAAAAGATATATCTTGTTAGACAGAAGGAGACAAAGAAGGTAATCAGATGTGCAAAGGCACAAGCTGAGGAGAAAATGGCCCAGTCAGTGGGTAAAGGAGGCAAAACTTTTTTTAGGTATATAAGCGAAAAAAGAAAAACAAAAGGCGGAATTATAAAACTAAAGACGGACACTGGGAATCTTGTTGAGGGAGACAATTTAATAGCAGATCATCTTAATGATTATTTTTGCTCAGTATTTACTACTGAAAGAGAGGGGAAGGGGCCACAGTTAAGTTGCAGGGATATTCAGGAAAATGAAACAAGTACATTTACAGAGGAGAAGGTCCTAACAGAACTCTCAAAGCTGAAAGTGGACAAATCTATGGGGCCAGATGGGATACATCCAAGGATACTAAAAGAACTTAAAGAGGTGCTGGTAGCACCATTGACAGAATTATTCAACCAGTCATTAGCTACAGGAGAAATTCCAGGGGACTGGAAAAGAGCAAACGTAGTCCCACTGCACAAAAGTGGAAGCAAGGAAGAGGCAAACAACTACAGACCAGTGAGTCTTACATCAGTAGTAGGGAAATTGATGGAAACACTCTTAAAAGAAAGAGTTGTAGATCATCTCAAATCCGGCAATTTACTGGATCCCAAACAGCATGGATTCACTGGGGGAAGATCATGTCAAACAAATCTTATTGACTTTTTTGATTGTGTGACTAAAGTGATGGATAAAGGTGGAGCCATGGATATAGCTTATCTTGACTTTAGTAAGGCTTTTGACACAGTTCCACATCGCAGACTGCTAAATAAACTTGAAAGTTTGGGATTGGATATTAGGATTATTGAATGGATAAGATCGTGGTTGAAGGATAGAAAACAGAGAGTTGTGGTAAATGGAGTGCATTCACAGGAGGGAAATGTTACCAGTGGAGTACCCCAGGGATCTGTACTTGGACCAGTGCTTTTCAATATCTTTATTGGTGACATTGCAAATGGGATTAAAGGGAAAGTATGCCTTTTTGCAGATGACACAAAGGTATGCAACAGGGTAGACACACCAGGTGGGGTAAAACAAATGATTGAGGATCTAGGTAGACTAGAGGAATGGTCAAGAGTCTGGCAATTACAGTTTAATGCCAAAAAATGCAAAATCATGCACTTGGGTCTCAAAAATCCTAAAGCTAAATACAGTATTAATGGCACTATACTGGAAACTACTGAGGAGGAAAGGGATCTAGGAGTCACTATTTCAGATGACTTAAAGGCAGGTAAGCAATGTAACAAGGCAATGAGGAAGGCTAGTCAGATGCTTGGCTGCATTGGGAGAGGAATCAGCAGCAGAAAGAAAGAAGTAATAATGCCACTGTATAGGTCATTGGTACGGCCTCATCTAGAATACTGTATTCAGTTCTGGAGGCCATATCTTCAAAAGGATATTAATACATTAGAAACTGTACAAAGGAGGGCAACTAAAATGGTGCATGGCCTACATCACAAAACATACCCAGAAAGACTAAGAAATCTCAATATGTATAGTTTGGAGCAGAGAAGAGAAAGGGGGGACATGATAGAAACTTTCAAATATATGAAGGGTTTTAACAAAGTCCAGGAGGGAAACATTCTCCAAATGAAGAGAAGCAATAGGACACGAGGACATGCACTGAGACTGGAGGGGGGGAGGTTCAGGGGAAATTTGCGGAAAAATTATTTCACAGAAAGGGTAGTGGACAAGTGGAATAGCCTCCCATCAGAGGTGGTAGAGGCTAAGACAGTAGAGCAATTTAAACATGCATGGGATAGACATAAGGATATCCTTACAAAGAAATAAGGAACAAATAAGGTTAGTGATAAAAAAAAAATAATATATAAAAAAAAAAAAGGGGCAGACTAGATGGGCCAAGTGGTTCTTATCTGCCGACAAATTCTATGTTTCTATGTTTCTATGTTTGATGCAAACTTTTGGCCTAAAAACAATATTGTGAGGTGTGAGGCATTCAGAATGCACTGGAAATTAGTGGAAATGAATGTTATTGAGGTTTATACTGTATTACCATAGGATCAAAATTACCCCCAAATTCTGTCATTTTAGCGGTTTGTGTGTTTTTTTCAAAAATCATCCAGATCCAAAACCTGAAAGGGTGGTTTTGGCAAAACCAATTCAGATCCAAAACACGAGCAGAGATCCAGATTCAAAACCCCAAAAGTGTCCACCGCACATCTCTATATAAAATCAGTGTCTGAAGGCTTGTCCAGTGTAAGGAAGATGCCAGAAAGCTTGTAAAAACCTGTAACTTTAGTATTCTAGTCATTTTAGTTGAAAACATCAAACTAATTGAAAAAGAAATAAAGTAAGGTTTTTTAGACTTGGAATAATATCCCCAACAACATATCAAAAGTCTAGAAAAATCTAAATATGGGAAAGACGCCATATTGGCTGCCATCTTGGATTTACTTTTGAAATCTATAAAATGCGTTTATTGCTCCGATTAACTTCAAATATATACCAATTAGAAAGTTTATTGAACCAGGAATCATATAAAGACTTCATTTAATTTTGTTTCTATCATGTTCCATTTATTACAAAATGTTAATAATAAAGGTAGTCAAGTTATGAACATTATAATGATACGGTATAAGTGTTTGAAAAAACTTTGTTAAACTTACAAAATAGCTTACATTACTGTACACTCTTTGAAAACCCTACTAACACAATTGAAACACTACTGTCATTTTCAACATATATCACTCTCCATCAGAAACACCATCATCAAATACTACTTCTATATTGGCGTTA
This sequence comes from Pseudophryne corroboree, assembly GCF_028390025.1. Classification (NCBI taxonomy): domain Eukaryota; kingdom Metazoa; phylum Chordata; class Amphibia; order Anura; family Myobatrachidae; genus Pseudophryne; species Pseudophryne corroboree. The sequence continues at coordinate 581,335,553 of NC_086448.1, forward strand.
CTGCAGAGTATACCGTGACATCCACTGCAAGCATATGAACATTCCAAATTCTGCATGAACACCTTCAAGTACTACAATCTGTCTTGCATTTACATCTCATGATATCGAGCAGAACCGGTGGTGCTGGTTGAAGGTCAGTGAGTACTGGTAGGAGTTGACCACCCTGTAATTGCCAACCCCAATCCTCAGGTAGAGGAGATTTATTACCTTTCCAATCATGAACCTGGTAGTAGACCCGTAAGTTATGGAATTTGGCAGCAGCTGAAGTTGGTGGAAGTGACTGTGCTTGAACAGCTTGAACATTAATTTTTGTTAGCCACCTTTGCACTGAAACATCTGTATCGTAGTTCATCCAAGATATCAGAAGTCTTTCCTCCATACATGGCACCAATAGCATTTTCTCCGGCAGTAATTGTGTTTTCTTTCAGACTTTTTGCATTGTTGAATACTTCAGCATACTGCAAAATTATGTATTTTTCATGATCTTCGTTAGACCTTTGCCAATCCCAAACAACTCTGACATGGTGTCACACCCCAAAATGGCATGAATAAAAAGCAAGCCGTTGCAGACATTTAATCCCAATGACGACTTTGTAGTTTGAATGGTCCATTGTCGGATGTTGGTTGCACCACGCTTTGGTTCTGGTTTGAATATTACTTTTTTATTCTCCAATTTGACATAGAAACACAGGAGTATCAGGACATAAGTGTTGTCTGCAATGACAACAACATCTCTTTGTGCAGACGCACCAACTGCTGTCTGGGTGATGAGACGGTCTGCATCTCCACGTGCATGTATTGTCTGACATCCAACACTTTCAAAGCTTTCACTAAGCATCATCAAAAAACGCTGCTTATTCGTTTTGTTTGACAGAAAAATATTCTTCTTCATTGTCAGTTTCATGTCCATAGAAAATAAAATGTTAGGGGGGCTTTTACCTTCACTTCTTCTAATGTGAGATGCCGGATAGCTGCAAAGTTCATACTTGAATATGCCCCTCTTATCTATGTCCTGTTGTTCATAAACAAAAGCAAGTCTTTGGAATAGCAATTGTGAGTCAATATTGAGGATATCTTGACCTACTGTAATATTCTTCAATCCCATTGTAACAGTCTGTAAATTTTGTTTGAATGAATAGTTCCAAATGTTCTCACCATGCATGGACTAGAGAATTAGATCGCCAGCTTCTGTTGCTTTGTCAACGTTTGCATTACCATGTGCAACCACTCCTGATGTCAAACTGCGCAAAGGTTCATAAGTGGTGAATGGGCTTCGATCCAACAGAAATGTCAAGATTTTCCTGATGTCTAAGCAGTCTCTTGTCTGCCTGGTGTATGAAGCTTCTTTGTGTTGTTCACTTGTATTATACATGACAGTAGTAAACTATTGCATGGCACTGTTGACCTCTGTGCATGGAATCATGGATTGAACCCATAGTTGTCGCTGTGCTTCTGTAATTCCACTCCCTCTAGTTAACCCTCCTGTACATTTGATGCTTCTCATCAGTGCCTGTTCAATGATAATATCCCTGGAAAGACCTGCCCAATACTCGTTACTATGATGAACATCATGTAGACCTTTTTGGAACTTGCTGTACACGATCGGGTGAGACTTCTTAAGCTGTTGCATCTTTTGGAGGTGTACATACACTTGTGTACAAATTGTGCCCTGATGCTGCAAAGTATGGCAACATATCGTTTAGAGCTAACATTAAATGCATTTTATAGATTTTAAGAGTAAATCCAAGATGGCGGCCAATATGGCGTCTTTCCCATACTTAGATTTTTCTAGACTTTTGATATGTTGTTGGGGATATTATTCCAAGTCTAAAAAACCTTACTTTATTTCTTTTATAATTAGTTTGATGTTTAACCTTTTGTTCACCTAAAATTACTGGCCTATAGGGGAGTGCCGGTACCTTGTTTCTGAGTAATGGTATCTTTTTTAATAGAAGAGAAAGCACTGAGAACATATCTAAAACTCTACTGAAGCACATGTCTACTCATAAAATAAAAATTGTGTGTGTCTAGAAGTACAACAGGCGTGGGTTTTCACTGTGACGTTATAGCGGAAGCATTTCAGCATTTCCTGAGTACATCACAAAATTTTGTGTCAGGAAGTGTTTGAATAAAATCTTTGCGTGCAAAGATAAAATATGTATTTGATTAAAAGAAGACTTTGTGAAATTCCCTATTTCAAGTAAATGATTTTTGAACACTAATAAACAGTACAATAAAGTAATAATAATAATAATAATAATACTATAGTTCTAATACGGTACAGCATTGGTCGCTTCCTTGATACCTATGAGTTAACTTTCAGCCACTGGAAGACACTCAGCAGTTGCTGATATATTCAGTTTCAGCACAATCTTCCTTCCTGGCACACATCTTGCAATCGTCTGAAAATACTCATCACAATTGTTTGATACCAATCTTGTGAATTGCAACATGAGTGATGTACTTACCAGCCAGGGCATCATGAAAAATAGAGCAATATTAAAGGGAATATGGAAAGCAGCTGAGCAGAGATGCAGAATTACTACATGCCTGGAATGTTCTGGAAACAAGTTGTTTTTGTTTGCTAGGCTGTCAGTATCTTTGCCATCACAAATAGCATGCTACTCTAACTTCAAATACAAAAACTTCTTTCATTTTTGTGTATTTGATGATAGTCGTGCTGACAACTTTTTTTGGTCCATCAAACTCAGCAGTACAATTACATGAATTTGCTTTTAATAAATTACCATTTTTGCATATATCAGTCAAAGAACCAAGTCTAAATAGTAGCAAGTAAATGCATTATTAATTTAATTGCCACAACCTATTTAGCTAGCTTCTATCATAATTTGTTGTAACACACGACCTATCAGAGAACAGAGGCAAATCTAAAGCGCACAAAGTAAACAGATTAGATTGTACTGGAGAGATTAGAATGTAGCAAGCTTGCACTATTCTAGCCAATACATTAATGTTTTAAACAGGTAAGAAAAAAATAACCCAATTTGCAGGAAATGTAGGTTCAGCTTGCTGATGAAGAAGTTTCCTGCTTTCAGCAGCCATTCAAATATCAATAAAGAGGTAGAGAACACTTCATTTGCTTTGCAATAATAGAGCACCACTGCCAGAAGTTTAGCCATGATGGAGAAGAATTTGGTTGGAGTAAATAAACTGCAGTTAGAACAATGGTTCATTCGTCAAGTTTTAGCATAATTGGGAGATCTCTACTTCCAATCGCTATCTACTATCATGTGAAGTTTATTTCGGAACATATTTTAACGTATTAGTGAAATAATGCATACAGTGAATTGCAGTAATCCCAGGAAAAGGTGATTTTTCCTGCTGTTTCTGATTTTTTGCAGTTAACTGTTTAATAAAAAGAGATAATTGTCATCACATAAATCTCTTCGATATTAGAGCACCATCTCTGTCTACGTAAGTAGTGATCACCTAAGTACTATGAACATGTAAATATAATGGCTACAGTATTTCCTCCACCACTTGAAAGTCAGCTACACAACACTTTATACTCTTATATGGATTATTTTTTTAACACACCTCAGCATATGTGCCTACTGTACTTGTAGATTTTCCTCTCTGTGAGTTCCTATGGGAGAGTTAGAAGTGAACGGTGCAGGGCGAATTAATGCCATGAACTGTGTCACTGCAGTCCTAATTTGCCAAGAATTACACAATTTGCCAAGACTCTCATCATCACACATGTGGCCTGGACGAGTTATTGGTGAAGAGGGTGAGAAAAGGCTTACTAGCCCAAGATTGTGGGAGAACTTCCAGACATGTTGGTATCTCCCGTACGTCCTAGGAGAGTAAGTAAATATGACATATGATATCTAGAACTATCATTAATTAATGAAACTATATGACAAAATATCTAGGGTTCATCCTATGCTTGCTAAATACTGTAATCTGGTAAAAATGGATATTAACACACGTCTTTCCAATGAATGTGGAAATAGAAGTCCGAGGGTGCCGGAATTTGCAGTTCCACAAAGTTTACTTAGCGTCAGTCTACTTGAAACTCAAGCCCAGCTGCTCCAATGTTTAAAAATAAATTAGAGTAGTTTTGCACTAGTAAAGAATGTTACCTCTAAAATGAATGCTCTAGGAATAGGAACTAAAAGCTATCACAACAATAAACCTAAAACACATATTAATGCAATATAGAAAAGAAATGTGTCATAATGCAGTAACAGAAACATGGATTTTTGGCGCTGAATGTATTCTGCATCTCTCTATATTTTATTTGCAATGTCAACCAAACCCAACATACAAAAAGACTAGGCTGCATAGAGCACATAGAAAGACTAGGCTGCATAGAACACATACAAAGATTATGCTGCATAGAACACATACAAAGATTATGCTGCATAGAACACAGAGAAAGACTAGGCTGCATAGAACACATACAAAGATTATGCTGCATAGAACACAGAGAAAGACTAGGCTGCATAGAACACATACAAAGATTATGCTGCATAGAACACAGAGAAAGACCAGGATGCATAGAACACATACAAAGATTATGCTGCATAAAACACAAATACTAGGCTGTATTGTGTGCAACAGGATAGACACACCAGGAGGGCTAAAACAAATGATTGAGGATCTATGTAGACTAGTAAAAACTAATTAAAAAAAAAAGCAAAATCATGCACTTGAGTTTAAAAAGCCCAAAAGCAAAATCAAGCTATCAAGTGTACTACAATGTAAACTAAAGAGGAGCAAAGGAATTTAGGAGTCACTATTACAGATGACTTGAAGGCGGGTAAGCAATGTAACAAGTCAGATGCTTAGTTTCATAGGGATCAGTAACAGGAAACAAGTAATAATGCTACTGTAAAGGTCATTAATACAGTCTCATCTAGAGTACGGAGTTCAGTTCTGGAGGCCGTATCTCCACAAGGATATAAATACATTTGAGACTGTACAAAGAATGGCTACTAAAATGTTGCATGGCCTATATCACAAAATTTACCAGGAAAGACTAAAAGATCTTAATATATATAGTTTTGGGCATATTTCAATATATATGCTCAAATATATCAATGGTTTCAACAAGGTACAAGATGGAAAAATTCTCCAGAGCCAGAGAAGAATTAAAACATGTGCTGAAACTGGAGGGATTTCAAAGGAAATTTGTAAATAAGTACTTTACAGAAAGGGTAATAAAAAAGTAGAATAGTCTCCCAAAGGAGGTGATAGAAGTTAAGACTAGGCTGTAGAGGGCACACAGAAAGACTAGGCTGCCTAGGGCACACAGAAAGATTAGGCTGCATAGAGCACACAGAAAAAATAGGCTGTATAGAGCACACAGAAAGACTAGGCAGCATAGAGCACATAGAAAGGCTAGGCTGCACAGAACATATACAAAGACTAGGCTGCACAGAATACATACAAAGACTAGGCTGCACAGAACACATACAAAGACTAGGCTGTATAGAGCACATAGAAAGACTAGGTTGCACAGAGCACATACAAAGACTAGGCTACATAGAGCACATAAAAAGACTAGGCTGCACAGAGCACATACAAAGACTAGGTTGCACAGAGCACATACAAAGACTAGGCTACATAGAGCACATAGAAAGACTAGGTTGCACAGAGCACATACAAAGACTAGGCTACATAGAGCACATAAAAAGACTAGGCTGCACAGAGCACATACAAAGACTAGGCTACATAGAGCACATACAAAGACTAGGCTACATAGAGCACATACAAAGACTAGGCTGCATAGAACGCAAGCTTCATTAACATTAGAGAGGAGCAGGTTCGGTTTTACTCGGTTCTCAAAACGGCATCTAATTGGCTCACGCCTGTCACTTGTTTTGGATAGCCAATAGGAAAAATCCGGATAAAACCGAACTGGCGTTAATTCTGGCGTTAAATCCGAACCCGTTCATCTCTAATTAACATCTGCAGTTTTATTTGCTATTTTTTTTTAACTTTATTAAAGTTCATTAAACTTTTACATACAGATGTACTATTGTTCACAAATAATTGTGATTTTGTCTGTAAACCTGCATTTTAGGTGTAGTGTAGTGGGCATCAATCCTGACATTGTGGATTTAAAACAACAAACAAAATAAATAAAAATTGCTGGAAAATTGATTCTTAGGGGAATATTTACGAAGCATCAGGTTGTAAAACTTGGGAGCTTCTGATTGTGTTTATGCCTGATATTTACAAGGGGAATGCATTGCTAGCAAGACACGGCTAATGAGGGCATTGTCCTTTTAAATATTGTGCATAAACACGATGAGACGCACCAGGTATTACAACCTGACAGTTCGTAAATATACCCCTTAATCCAGTTTTTTACTCTTACATTTGTAGATCATTCCTCTCAAGTAAATCAAGAATAATACCTGTCACTGAATTAGCTTGCTTTGCTTTATTATTAACAGGCCTGGTTATTGTGTGTTATATAAGTGCTTTAAAAAATAAATAAAAAATTAAACCAGTCTGCAACCTTTAGACGACTTACACAATTCAAGCAATAAGTTGTGATGTCAACATCAATAAACCTTGTATCGTCTTCAGCAGAACTTCTTTTAATGGGCTTTAATGTTGGAGAATGGCCCTTAAGATTTAATAATTTTAAAAAGCGAAAGTTATTTTAAAGTAAGTCTAGCCTTTACACTACTGAAGAGTAATGGACAGCCCTCTGAGCCTTCACCAGCAGCCTTCAAGGAATTCCTGCTGTATGCCCAGTTAACGACAGCTCTTCTCTACTTTATGCCATCCTGAGCTTAACCCCTGGCACCAGCTCTTAATGAATATGTGGCATAAACTGAGCTGAGGAGGTCACAAAAGAGAGCACAAAGGGCAGATTTAGTTACACTGGTAAAAATAAAAGTGTGGGAGGTGCCCATATCAACCAATCGATTATAGCTCCACTTTTCACTTCTCTAGAACATTGATTATCCATATGTGGCCCTCTGTGCCTTCACTTGCCCCCTCTTCCCCAGCATTCACTTGTGGCCCCCAGCTTCTCAGAGCTTTACTGTCTGCTTTGTTTTTAATAGCTTCTAACTCTTGTTTTTTAATTCTGATGTTATCACAGATATGTGTCTCTTTCTTTGATTAATTGCATATAATTAACTTATCACTGATTTGTAAGGTAGTGTTTGGTCCTATTATTGGTTAGATAGCCAAATATGTGAATGCTGAAGTGTATGTCACCCATCAGCGCTTTAAATAGCAAAACTCTCTCCAAATCACTCACCTTTCCTTCGGTGTACCAACTCCATGCTTTCCGAGTAAATGGGTGTTCAGATGTTTCCTCATAACAAAAGCCACCCTAAAACAGAAAGAAATAGAAGACAAACTCAGATGGTGTCATAGAAGAAATGTGTAATTTATGAATGGACACTGAATAGCATTACCTAAAAAAATAATAATTGTTATTTTCTCAGTGTTCCACTGTCGTCTTAAGTTGAGCGTATGGGCACTTTCTGGGCTCAGGGTAAAATTGCTCCTGAAATCTGATATAGAGGCTCTCAATATCAGGTTCATGTCAGATTACAGGCGATCTACTGGAGCAGATGTATACCACACTTCACTACATAATGAACAATGGATTTCTAATCACAATAGGGTTATTTTTAGTTTAATACAAATAAACATTCAGTTCAAAATAGCTGCATATTATTCTTCATACAGCTTAAAAGATCTGCAGCCCTGCATGCCCAATGGGAGCAGCCAGCAAGAGGACTATAGAGGGGATCCCAGGGAGAGAAGGAAGCATCATGGACCCACCAGTTCTCGGTTGGCCTGGCCACCTAAAGGGTGGACCTGGTAAGAAGGCTCTTGGAGCTTGATTCACGTCATGACGCAGGAGCTTCACATGCCGCAAAGTACAGATGTTTGGTACTTTGCGCATGTGCAGGACCTGTGACTTCGGTAGCAGATTGGCTGCAGACTGTCAGCGATTGACAGTCTGCTGCTGTTTGTAGGTGGAATGGGGGCAGCAATGTTCCCGGTTTCCCAAATAGAAGGCATGTCGCCGGCATTTTGGAGGAATGCTGAGGCCAGGATCTCCATCACAAGATGGAGATTTCCTGGTTTCTTAGCAGGAACTGTGGCGGCCAGCTTGTGTAACCCCACAGATCATGCAGCCAGCTGATGATATTGCACGTGATCCGATGCTGCGTCATAGGATGCAGCACAGAACACTAATGCAAGCAGGAGGTGTTTACTTATACCAGACGCCTCCTGCTGCATTACCATAATAGTGCACTGCTGCTGCCAACCACATCTAAGTCAGGCCCTTAGTGCCTATTTATAACTGTTATGGGCCTGTAATTTGGGTGCGTAGAAAAGCTTCCACATAATTGAAGATAGTAAGAAATTGTCTGGTTCAAGTACTTGGGAGCACTTTATTTATTTTATTACCAGTTATTTATATAGCGCACACATATTCCGCAGCGCTTTACAGAGAATATTTGGCCATTCACCTCAGTCCCTGCCCCAGTGGAGCTTACAATCTATATTCCCTATCACTTGTACACACAGACACATTCACACAAGGGTTAATTTTTGTTGGAAGCCAATTAACCTACCAGTATATTTTTGGATTGTGGGAGGAAACCGGAGTACCCGGAGGAAACCCACGCAAGTACAGGGAGAATATACAAACTCTGCAGAGTTAGGGCCATGGTGGGAATCGAACTCATGACCTCAGTGCTGTGAGGCAATAAAGCTAACCATTACACCATCCGTACTGCCATATAAAATTTTGCAAGCCGGCTCAGAAATATCTCATTGTACTCCTGACCGCAGGTATGACATGTTGTTCTTAAGCAAGGACATGACGGTAAATACAGTAAAAGAACAAATCTAACATATGGTAATAGCCTCAGTCGTTTTCCCAGGGCTCTGTAAAACCGACTAATCAATTAAGCACACCAACTATAAACAGCAACTTGTCTTCGGTCCTCCTGGATAAAACATCAACCCAACCCTCCATTTTCACATGGGTATGTAAGAACAAAGGAGCCCTGAGAAAACATCTTTCATGGAGCACCCTGAGGCACTGGGTAGAAGGAGGGGAATTTTAGTAATATCATCTAGTGCAGAATAAACTAATACATAGGGTCAAGTGTCTTGAAAAATAAAAAGGGGAATTGTCATGTCCACTGTAAATGAAATGTGTGGACAGGCCAAAAATCAAATTGACTGGAATCTACTTAACAGAAGTTTAATTATGTTGCAAGATGACAGTGACAATTTAGATATCCAGCAAATGGAAAAAAAAAAAAATGAAAAAAAATCACAAATTGCTCACTTGATGAGCAAATGTTTCTGTTACAACTTCCAGTGTGAAAAGGACTCGCAAACATTTTTGTTAATTATGTATTACAGCTGTCCTTCATAAACTTAATTACTAATTGCTGAAAGGCAATGGGATTCTATTTGCATATGTACACGAAAGGCATGAAATATGCAGAAATATGATTTTAATTAGCATGCAATGATATGAAGGGATACAAATCAAACTGGCATGCTATACGATTTTTAACATTAAACACAGAATTCATCTGGACATTTCTCATATAATGGACACAGCTGATTTATTAAATGAAGAAGGCGTTCAATTTAAAACCACAGCTTTACCAAACTAATGTCAGGGCATTTCCTTCTTGCCAGAAAGATATTTTGAGAAACACTTGTGCTCAGAACCATTTCTTATTCTGCATGTAAATGATCACCCCAATATAAAAGTATGGTAATTACATAGTTCATGACAAGTCATGTATTCTTCATGTGGATACATAAGCCACCCCCCAGAAGTCCACAGATTCAAGTTGAACTTATTTTGGTATGTGTTCAATTGACACAATCTTTGTTATTTTTATAACAGCATTATACCCACTTTGTACTGTAAAGTGTAAACCAATATTAAAATAAAACTTACCCCTAGTTAATTTCGTTGAGGTTTGTTTCCTATTTCTACATATTTGTAGTAGGTTTCCTTGTAGCGCAATACTTAATAGCACCCACTAGATGAGATGAACATCTCTGTGCTGGCAAGTACCTGCTAATGGTAGCTAATATTGTGAATAAGGGCCTTATATTCCCATAGCCTCAGGGCTTGCTTCAGAGTTCATTATCGTCAGGAATATACTTATCCCCTTGTATGCATGCTACTTTCATAGGTGATCAATTAAACATTTGTCTTTATGATTCATATATTTTACTAGCCTAATTGATTGCCGCAATATATATTAACCAGTGTGAGCAGACTGTCATGTTAATCTACACGCAAGTAGGGGAAGAGGGGTATTCTGTATGGATGTGTCCAAGTTATTGTGCTTTGGATGGGAAAACCTATATTCAGTTTAAGACCCTAAAACAGAAAAGGCATTGCCAATGTAGGAAGACATAAGAAGATGCCATTAATTAATTAGTTATGTATCTCTAAAAAGAGAAAAATAACCTTGTAATACTTGCTTCATTGTCAATGGATTCACATTTCTTCCCAAATAATGGTTAAGTCTAATCCTCATTCATTTTCTACAATAAGTGTCTACATGATTCTGCTAGAAAATAGATATGGTCTGTACATGTCCGCTTTATAAATGCATCCCTTTTTCCACTTTATTCCATAAAACATATCATTCTTGTCAAACAGTTTAACCCAGTGGTTTCCAAACTTGGTGCCATGGGGCAGTTGCAGGGGTGGCACAGGTTGGTGGTCTAGGACCAAATCAAGTTATTTATAGTCCACATGAGAGGCAAACCAGTGATAGTGGTTGCTAATCATAAAACATGTGGACATACAGAATTGCAAGCCTGTCAATCACCACATGACGGAACCTTAGGACAACAGGTAGGCACAACTTACTTAATTTAATAATTTTTGCATTTGGCCCCTCCAAGTCCATGCCTGGGTAAACAGTACCCCCACATCCTCTCTCAGTGCCCTGCCCTAGATATGGTTACCATTGGTGATGACTGTCACCAGCCATGGGGCTAGATAAATAAGAAGAACTCTTATATCCAATGACAACTGCCATTTGTCATTTATTTAGCTCTTCTCCCAATAATAAATAGAACTCCCAATCACTCTCTGCACAAAAGTCACTGACCAAAAGAAACCATCCAATTTTTGCTGACCATCAATAATGTTGTCCTGTACAGTAGTACTACATAAAATGTAGTCTAGGTTCTGGTGGGTACAGGGCACTGCTGGATAAAAATTAATTAGGCCCTGCTGGATATAACACACTAGTCATTGGCAGACAGATAAAGCAGTGCAATATATTGAGCATTGTTGTATGTATCAGGTGGTGTTAAATATATTCAGCACAATGTGGTGGTACTGCAAGATATAAGACATACGAGGGGGTACCCAAAAGAAACAGGAACCATGTTCTACAGGGAGGAGCACTTAAAAGTATGGGCTTCTGCCACTAGGTGAATGTTTGTGGTACCCTTCTGAACCAGTATCCTCAGTGACGTTGCGGTGGAAGGTAGCATTTGACTGCAGTGATTTTTCCCCCCAACAAAGTATTCACTCTTTTCGCCTATTTTTAGTGAAGTCAAATGTGAAAACAATGCTCATTTGTTTCTTTGATGTGAGTGTGATTATGCGCACAGAAATTGTACCCCAGGGTCAAGCTGTCATCCCAAGTTTTTATTAGGAAGTTTCAAAAAGGTTGCATTTTGAGGAAAAAAAGTCCAGATTTGTGGCGAACAGGTGACTGGTTCTTCCATCATGACAAAGCACCTGCCCACACAGCGCTGAGTGTTAAGCAATTTTTAGCCAAAAACGACATGACAACTTTGTCTGTATTCACCTGATCTCGCCCATGCAACTTAAAAAAACGCATTTTGGCTGAATAGAGACCCTAAAGGAAAATGTTTTGCTGATACTGAAGAGGTGAAACAATAAAAAGACATAGGTACTAAAAGGCATCCACGAAAATTAGTTTAAATAATGTTTTGAGAAATGGAAAAAATGTTTGGACAAATGTATTGATTCAAGTGGAGAGAGCTTTGAGGGTGACTGAAGTTTCAAAATGCACAAATAAATCATTAATCAATAAATAACTAATTCCTGTTTCTTTTGGGTACCCCCTCATACTCGTAGATGGTTGTGCAGATTACATATGCTGAAAACTGCTGAATTTATTTTCAGTGATGTAGAAAAAGTATTCAGAAATATTTACCCACCAGCAATTTCACAGTGCTGCCCCTTCCCAAGTACATCTGTCTTAGTACATCTCGTTGATACTTAAGTTCTGTTTCTTGCAGCCAATTGTTTGGTAAAAAAAAAAAAAAAAAGTTGAAGAGGGCTTACTGTACCTTCCATATTTGGGAGCGAGCTGTTGAGTTGATAAAGTTATTTTACCTAAAGCAGGAGGGAATTAAGAATATGCATAGAGAGATGGAAATGGGCTGGTGTACCAACTACAGGATTTTAGGGAGAATAGTCCATTGTATACAGCTAAACCTTCCACTGAGTTAAAGAGAAAGGCATTTGTACATACAGTATTTATCTTGAATTGTACTTTTGGTTTCACTGATTGGTTGCCGAGGCCTGTGCAGAGATCCTGGTGGTTGGTCCAGCCCTGGGTACTGAGGTGTGGGTCCTTGGTTGTGTTCCTAGATTAGAAGACATATCTCACCTGCCCAGCCTGAGGAAGTGCCCAACTAACAAGATTCCAGTCTGGTCACAGTTTGCGGAGTTTTGCTAGTTCAATTCTCTGAGGTCCTGGCTGAGGGCTCCAGTCTCACGGTTCTGGGGTTTAGACCTGTGCGGAGTTCCTCTCACTGGCTCCAGGGGCTGGCTAGTGAGTTCCAGCTTCCTGGTTCAGTAACCATTGTGGGCCAGAGTCATTCCCACTTGTTGGTCCATGCTGGCCTATGCATATCCAACATCCAAAGTTCCAAGTTTCTTTGTCAGACAGCCTAAGGGCCTTGCTTCAGATCAGAAACTCCAGACCATCACATTGTTATGCGCAAGAGGTGGAATATAATATCTGCACTTAATTTGCAGAAGGATTTACCAAAATGCAATATGGCAGCCCAGCCAGTCAACTGGATGGATTAGCATCTAAACCAAACCTTTAACATAACTCCATTGTAACAGCAATATGTTATTTCACAAACTGAAGGCCAAGGAAACTTGCATAAACTAAAGAAGTTACCTGATTTTAGTAGTATTAAAATGAAGGATTTTATATAGGAAGATAAAAATTCCCATCTAAATGGCATCACTTGGCGCATTTAAAAGAATATAGACTAGGAAATACACTTCTTTTTAAATTATGTTTGATGTGAAGGCAACAAGGCTTGAAGTCTAGTGATAAGGGGATGTCTGAGAATCCTTCTAGTGTAAGGGAATCATTCAGCAGCTCCACCTGTTCTGCAGATGTGGGAGGAGTGTCAGTTCAGCACGAGATGTACAGCGTGTATATAACTATTAGTGGTGGAAAAAGCACAAACGTCTAGCAGTTATTACTGGAGAAGAAAGATAGCAAAGTGATTATGTAACCTGAAATCTCACACTGTTAAGGTTTAATTAGCATTGGAAGGAAGTGGCGCTTTTACCTTTCTAGATTAAGAACGTTTAAGCCATGCTCTCTTCGGTACAAAAATCAAATTTTCAGGGGACGAGTTGAGGGTTTATAAAGGTATGCATGCCACTTCCAACCCCTGATTTTAGCAAAAGCTTGCTCTTCAGTCTGATAAGCTTGCTCATTATTATTGACTTGCAGAAGATAATTTTTCTGGAGTATACTATAAAGGCACTGATGTGTCTTGTATAATGCCAGTTATCTGCTCTCGGGAGTAGACTCCACAACTTAGAAGTGAACACATCATAAAGAAATGACGTTAATCACGGGTGAGCAGAGTCCGAAAATGTCACTGGGGATGGCAGCCGGCAACAACTTATCGCTACTAACACATCAGAGTGTCAATGCATCCAAAGCCTACTAAATTAGTCTCCTCTGCAAGTGATCAATGGTTCTATTCAACTCCTTCCCATCCACAGGAGCAGGCCTGCCCCTCCTTCCTCTGAGCCACCATCTTCTACTCCTGACTCTGTAGAGGCTAGAGGGGCTGAGAGCACATCCACAAAGTAAGGTAAGTGGTTGTGGAGGTATGGGGATGTTCTAATGCTATTGTGGGGAAGGTAGTGCAGTGTTGTGATGTAGTGCAGCGTATAGGGGGGATGCAGTGTAGTGATGTAAAGCATCATATGTAAAGGATGTAGTGCACTGATGTAGTGTATAGAACAGTGATATATGCAGTATGTATGGGGGATGTAGTGCAGTGATTTAGTCTAACGTATAGGTGTGATGTAGTGCAGTGATGTAGTGTAGTACAGCCCATAGGAAGAGACATAGGGTAGTGATGTAGTGCAGTGTACTCTAGGGTATAGCAGGGTCAATAATGTAGTGCAGTGTAGAAAGTTGTTAATGTGGTAGTCCAGAAATGTAGTGTGGGGACTTGGGGGTTTGATGTATCAAGAAATTAAAACAGCAGAGAAGTGGACCAGTAGAAAAGTTGTCCATAGCAACCTTCCCTTTCGAGGTAGCATTAATCAAGTACAATCTATTGAATGATAGGTAGAAGCTGGTTACAATCTAAAGAAATGTGTTCTTCCAACCTTATGGCTACAGTTTGGGAGAGGCCATTTTCTGTTTCAGCAAGACAATGCCCCCAACACCATGAGGTCCACCAAAAAACAGTTTGGTGTGGAAGAACGTGACAGGCCTGCACAGAGAACATCAGCCAAGAGTCAGGGTTTTATCGCACCACATCAATAACTGGCCACATGAATTATCATGTTGCTAAACGGAAGTTAATCACGTAGCTGTGTTCAAAGGTCTGTTAGAAAAGCTAATAAAAAAAAATGGAGGCTGCAGATCAATTCCATATAATTGCTGATGGTTTGGAGGATATGTTCAACAAAAAGCATATGAGTGTGATGTTCAGGTGTCCGCATACTTTTTGACATGTAGTGTCAAAAAGTATGCGGACACCTGAACATCCCATTGGTTTCAATGTGAATTACTGTTCTAATTATGTTAAATCAGATATACAGTACAGTACAATGAGTCAGGGAGGCCCACAGATTTGCATACTTTAATTAGGCACGCTACTTCTTCTAGCAAATATCACAGTTGTCCGACTGCAAATCGTCATTTGTATATGGTAACACGTAACGGTAGGCTGGCATGTCAGTAAAAGGTGATGTATCATAAAATACATATGTGTACAGTACACCACGGCCTCCATAACCAGAAGGCAAAATCAAAACACTAATTATAGCAGTTCCAACTTGGCACGGTGAGAGCAGTACTTTCTTTCTCCAAAATGTCCATCATTCCGACATGTACAGTATATACAAGTGTCCTCACTAATCTAGTCTCAAGAGCATGAGATGCATGGAACGAGTGAGCCACCAGATCCTGTGCGACTCTGCAAGCGTTCAGGGTCTTTTATTTTCCCCAAATGCAACATGTGCTGCTTAATTTGATATGTGACACTTTTATAGCTGTGTGCAACTGAGTCTGCATACGAAGCACAATGGAACTGGGTACGCTCCATCATAGCACTTAAAATACATATTCAGAGATTCAGTCGCTTATAGATATACAAGTGTCACATATTAAAGTAATTAGCACAGTCTCCTGATGAGTGCAAGTCACTTCACATTGTAACTGAGATGCATTTTCAGCAAAAAGTCAACCAATGCTAGCAGAGTCTCACCTGACTGGACCTGGCTGTTTTAGCAATGATGTATGAGGACATATCTGTATAGATTCCAAAGTGCAGCACTCATGGCAAATATAAAAGCACAGCTACTGCAGATATATATCTCAATGTTTCAGTGCTTTATTAATGCACTGTCATCAGGAGTTCAGAGAAAAATACAAAGTAACCAATCGCTAGACATTTTGTAGAAGCTAAAAAAAAATTGTAGAAACAGGTCACAATTTGTCAGCACTTATATAAGGTATGATCTACTACATCCCACCATTGTTGTGGGGTGGCAATTGTTCCAGATTAGTCCTGTCGCACGAATCATGGTGGATTCATCGCCTGGATGTCATAACCTCCCAACGGTCTTAATGATAATTTGGGTCTTAATTGTTTTAATTAACCACTAGACATGTGTTACTGCTTACAGTAGTTTTTTATACACCTATTAACCTTGATTATGTATATTTGTATTAATGCTTGTGTTATTATGTTATTGTGTAGAGTTGCTATAGTGCACTGACATTTATCAGGACCTTCTGAAATTATGACATCATTAAACTGCACACCCAGCCGTGTCCAGTGTCCTGTTTCCGGATTGCAGCTCACATGTAGTGTCTTTTTGGGATATAAGGTACGCTTTGTATTTTACTGTATAGTCCTGATGACAGTGCATTAATAAAGCACTGAAATGTTGCCATGAGTGCCGCACGTTGGAACCCATTACTTGACATTTCTGTGACAGCACCAGGCGCAAACATTTTGGGTTAGACAGGAGTGCCAGACTGCATATATATATATATATATATATATATATATATATACACATATATATATATATATATATATATATATATCACAAAACAAGAGGTAACCCTTTTCTGCGCTTTACCACTAGTCTCAAACCAATAAGAAATACCCTCTGTCAGATAAGGTATCAAAGATAGATATGGAGTAAAAAGGTTCTCATGGGAGCCAATCAGCCTTTAGATTAATAATATTTAACAATATTTAAAAGGTTTTTATTTATACACAAATAAAAGGTACTTGTAACCTAAAAATTCGACATTGATACAATAGTCTAAAAATTCAGAAAAACGATTTCACAATCTTATACATAGACATTTTTAGTTGATATGAGGAATTTATAGTCAGGTAATCACAATCAGAACTTGAAAAGGACGTGTATCCAACCAGATGCTTGTGGTGGTGACTTTTTTGACCCAATACTGCGAAACCCAACGCGTTTCGTCCGTTAGGACTTCATCAGGGGTTTACAATCCGTTTTTGTGAGAAAATAATTTACCACTGGTTAGGACGGGATTAAATTCCTAATGCTACATCCAATCACATGTTCTTTTCAAATGATGTGGTGTCTAAATTGGCTTCATCAAAACAAAAATTTACAATTAAGTTGAAGTCAGATGTTGTGATTTTCCCTAATTTCCTCAAGGAGAGTGAAACCTTATAATTCACCTCTGCTCCAATAAGTATCTCCAAAAAATGGGGTTCTTTTAGAGATCTCCAATCTTGAACCGCACTATTCCTTTTTCACAGGAACTGGCATAACTTCACAGGAACACAGCTACCTGTGTTCCTGTGAAGTTATGCCAGTTCCTGTGAAAAAGGAATAGTGCGGTTCAAGATTGGAGATCTCTAAAAGAACCCCATTTTTTGGAGATACTTATTGGAGCAGAGGTGAATTAGAAGGTTTCACTCTCCTTGAGGAAATTAGGGAAAATCACAACATCTGACTTCAACTTAATTGTAAATTTTTGTTTTGATGAAGCCAATTTAGACACCACATCATTTGAAAAGAACATGTGATTGGATGTAGCATTAGGAATTTAATCCCGTCCTAACCAGTGGTAAATTATTTTCTCACAAAAACGGATTGTAAACCCCTGATGAAGTCCTAACGGACGAAACGCGTTGGGTTTCGCAGTATTGGGTCAAAAAAGTCACCACCACAAGCATCTGGTTGGATACACGTCCTTTTCAAGTTCTGATTGTGATTACCTGACTATAAATTCCTCATATCAACTAAAAATGTCTATGTATAAGATTGTGAAATCGTTTTTCTGAATTTTTAGACTATTGTATCAATGTCGAATTTTTAGGTTACAAGTACCTTTTATTTGTGTATAAATAAAAACCTTTTAAATATTGTTAAATATTATTAATCTAAAGGCTGATTGGCTCCCATGAGAACCTTTTTACTCCATATATATATATATATATACATATATATATATATATATATATACACACATATATATATATATCTCAAACGATCAGCTCCTGTCATATTTCAAACAGCCTGTTAGCAGCTGATTGGCTGGTACTTTATCTCTCTTCCCTTTATCACTCTCCACGGCTTAGTACATCTGCCCCTTTACATGGAGAGTTGTGACAAGCAGCTGAAAAGAAGGTGCTCTTATTCATGTACTATTTATACACCTCTGGGCTTGTGCTCTGTCTTTCACTTTATCATGCTGCATAATTATGCATTACAAAATGATATTAACCATGGAGAGAGTGCTGAAGGTAGACCAGTACACCTCACTAGAGTATGATTCCTCTCCAGACAAAAAAAAAATAATATTTCCATAAATTTCTTGATGTTGTACATAGGAAATCCCATGTAATCCTCTTAAATGGGTAAAATATTTAAAGAGTTAAAAACTATTTTTAAAACTTACAAAAATGATGCGTGCAATGCAATCACAGTCTAGCTAAAATATGTTTTGCTGTAAGGAGATCACACAG
Source organism: Pseudophryne corroboree (assembly GCF_028390025.1). Lineage (NCBI taxonomy): Eukaryota > Metazoa > Chordata > Amphibia > Anura > Myobatrachidae > Pseudophryne > Pseudophryne corroboree. The sequence continues at coordinate 581,354,063 of NC_086448.1, forward strand.
CTCTTTATACCCAAGGCTACAATTTTCTTGTGGCGACTGTGTAATATTTTGCAATGTAAAATTGACTGAGATGGAAGCTATTTTGCATGCTACAGTGGTCATGGCTAACAAATGAGAGTTTTGTGGGCTGAGAGTTAGTCCCCTGCCTCATCTGCCACCCCTAATGACAGCAGCCACCTGCTGTTTTATTGTCACAGCTGGAGTCAGTTCACACTCCTTGGTGCCGAGTTCTGCCCATGAGCGCCAAGCTCTCTCCTCGCCTCATTACTTTGATGAACTTTTTATGGTCAGCACCCATGAAGACCTCATCTAGGACTACAGAGCCCAGACTGGCTGCAGGGAGTGCTTCCAACAGCAATAAGGCACAGTTTTACTTAGGCTGCTACTGCCTGTCATTTAACAAGTCACTCTACCATACTCTCATACTTTCTGAGCAGACTTCAACTAGTAAAACATGAATCACTTGCAGGTAACTAATATCCCAATCTGTCCTAATCAGCTTTGCTTGTGTGTGAAATGGTTATAAAAATAAGAATTTACTTACCGATAATTCTATTTCTCGGAGTCCGTAGAGGATGCTGGGGTTCCTGAAAGGACCATGGGGAATAGCGGCTCCGCAGGAGACAGGGCACAAAAAGTAAAGCTTTAGTATCAGGTGGTGTGCACTGGCTCCTCCCCCTATGACCCTCCTCCAAGCCAGTTAGGTACTGTGCCCGGACGAGCGTACACAATAAGGGAGGAATTTTGAATCCCGGGTAAGACTCATACCAGCCACACCAATCACACCGTACAACTTGTGATCTAAACCCAGTTAACAGTATGATAACAGCGGAGCCTCTGAAAAGATGGCTCACAACAATAATAACCCGATTTTTGTAACTATGTACAAGTATTGCAGATAATCCGCACTTGGGATGGGCGCCCAGCATCCACTACGGACTCCGAGAAATAGAATTATCGGTAAGTAAATTCTTATTTTCTCTATCGTCCTAGTGGATGCTGGGGTTCCTGAAAGGACCATGGGGATTATACCAAAGCTCCCAAACGGGCGGGAGAGTGCGGATGACTCTGCAGCACCGAATGAGAGAACTCCAGGTCCTCTTTTGCCAGGATATCAAATTTGTAGAATTTTACAAACGTGTTCTCCCCTGACCACGTAGCTGCTCGGCAGAGTTGTAATGCCGAGACCTCTCGGGCAGCCGCCCAAGATGAGCCCACCTTCTTTGTGGAATGGGCCTTAACCGATTTAGACTGTGGCAGGCCTGTCTCAGAATGTGCAAGTTGAATTGTGTTACAAATCCAACGAGCAATCGCCTGCTTAGAAGCAGGCGCACCCAACTTGTTGGGTGCATACAGTATAAACAGCGAGTCAGATTTTCAGACTCCAGCTGTCCTGGAACATATTTTCAGGGCCCGGACAACTCCTAGCAACTTGGAGTCCTCCAAGTCCCTAGTAGGTGCAAGGCACCACAATAAGCTGGTTCAGGTGAAACACTGACACCACCTTAGGGAGAGAACTGGGGACGAGTCCGCAGCTCTGCCCTGTCCGAATGGACAAACAGATATGGGCTTTTTTTTTTTTTTTTTTGAGAAAAAACCACCAATTTGACACTCGCCTGGTCCAGGCCAGGGCCAAGAGCATGGTCACTTTTTATGTGAGATGCTTCAAATCCACATATTTGACTGGTTTTAAACCAATGTGATTTGAGGAATCCCAGAACTACGTTGAGATCCCACAGTGCCACTGGAGGCACAAAAAAAGGGTTTGTATATGCAATACTCCCTTGACAAACTTCTGGACTTCAGGAACTGAAGCCAATTCTTTCTGGAAGAAAATTTACAGGGCCGAATTTGAACCTTAATGGACCCCAATTTGAGGCCCATAGACACTCCTGTTTGCAGGAAATGCAGGAAACGACCGAGTTGAAATTTCTTTGTGGGGCCTTCCTGGCCTCACACCACGCAACATATTTTCGCCACACGTGGTGATAATGTTGTGCGGTCACCTCCTTTCTGGCTTTGACCAGGGTAGGAATGACCTCTTCCGGAATGCCTTTTTTCCCTTAGGATCCGGCTTTCCATCGCCATGCCGACAAACGCAGCTGCGGTAAGTCTTGGAACAGACATGGTACTTGCTGAAACAAGTCCCTTCTTAGCGGCAGAGGCCATAAGACCTCTGTAAGCATCTCGTGAAGTTCCGGGTACCAAGTCCTTCTTGGCCAATCCGGAGCCATGAGTATAGTTCTTACTCTTCTACGTCTTATAATTCTCAGCACCTTAGGTATGAGAAGCAGAGGAGGGAACACATACACCGACTGGTACACCCACGGTGTTACCAGAACGTCCACATCTATTGCCTGAGGGTCTCTTGACCTGGCGCAATACCTGTCCCGTTTTTTGTTCAGACGGGACGCCATCATGTCCACCTTTGGTATTTCCCAACGGTTTACAATCATGTGGAAAAAACTTCTCAATGAAGTTTCCACTCTCCCGGGTGGAGGTCGTGCTGAGGAAGTCTGCTTCCCAGTTTCCATTCCCGGGATGAAAAACTGCTGACAGTGTTATCACATGATTTTCCGCCCAGCGAAAAGTCCTTGCAGTTTCTGCCATTGCCCTCCTGCTTCTTGTGTCGCCCTGTCTGTTTACGTGGGCGACTGCCGTGATGTTTTTCCCACTGGATCAATACCGGCTGACCTTGAAGCAGAGGTCTTGCTAAGCTTAGAGCATTATAAATTTACCCTTAGCTCCAGTATATTTATGTGGAGAAAAGTCTCCATACTTGATCACACTCCCTGAAAATTTTTTCCTTGTGTGACTGCTCCCCAGCCTCTCAGGCTGGGCTCCGTGGTTACCAGCATCCAATCCTGAATGCCGAATCTGCTGCCCTCTAGAAGATGAGCACTCTATAACCACCACAGGAGAGACACCCTTGTCCTTGGATATTGGGTTATCCGCTGATGCATCTGAAGATGCGATCCGGACCATTTGTCCAGCAGATCCCACTGAAAAGTTCTTACGTGAAATCTGCCGAATGGAATTGCTTCGTAGGAAGCCACCATTTTTACCAGGACCCTTGTGCAATGATGCACTGTTTTTAGGAGGTTCCTGACTTGCTCGGATAACTCCCTGGTTTTCTCTTCCGGGAGAAACACCTTTTTCTGGACTGTGTCCAGAATCATCCCTAGGCACAGCAGACGTGTCGTCGGGATCAGCTGCGATTTTGGAATATTTAGAATCCACCCGTGCTGATTGTAGCAGTATCCGAGATAGTGCTACTCCGACCTCCAACTGTTCCCTGGACTATGCCCCTATCAGGAGATCGTCCAAGTAAGGGATAATTAAGACGCCTTTTCTTCGAAGAAGAATCATCAATTCGGCCATTACCTTGGTAAAGACCCCAGGGTGCCGTGGACAATCCAAACGGCAGCGTCTGAAACTGATAGTGACAGTTCTGCACCACGAACCTGAGGTACCCTTAGTGAGAAGGGCAAATTTGGGACATAGAGGTAAGCATCCCTGATGTCCCGGGACACTATATAGTCCCCTTATTCCTGGTTCGTTATCACTGCTCTGAGTGACTTCATCTTAATTTGAACCTTTGTAAGTGTTCAAAAAAAAATTTTTAGAATAAGTCTCACCTAGCCTTCTGGCTTCAGTACCACAATATAGTGTGGAATAATACCCCTTTTCTGTAGTAGGAGGGGTAATTTAATTATCACCTGCTGGGAATACAGCTTGTGAATTTTTTCCCATACTACCTCCTTGTCGGAGGGACACTTGGTAAAGCAGACTTCAGGAGCCTGCGAAGGGGAAACGTCTCGACATTCCCATCTGTACCCCCGGGATACTACTTGTAGGATCCAGGGGTCCTGTACGGTCTCAGCGCCATGCTGAGAACTTGTCAGACGCGGTGGAACGCTTCTGTTCCTGGGAATGGGCTGCCTGCTGCAGTCTTCTTCCCTTTCCTCTATCCCTGGGCAGATATGATCTTATAGGGACGAGAGGACTGAGGCTGAAAAGACGGTGTCTTTTTCTGCAGAGATGTGACTTAGGGTAAAAAACTGTGGATTTTCCAGCAGTTGCCGTGACCACCAGGTCCGATGGACCGACCCCAAACAAGTCCTCTTCCTGTATACGGCCATACTGTGCCGTTTGGAATCTGCATCACCTGACCACTGTCGTGTCCATAACATCTTCTGGCAGTTATGGACATCGCGTTTATTCATGATGCCAGAGTGCAAATATCCCTCTGTGCATCTCGCATATATAGAAATGCTCTATAGTCAATAAAATACTGTCCCTGTCAAGGGTATCAATATTTTTAGTCAGGGAATCCGACCAAGCCACCCTAGCTCTGCACATCCAGGCTGAGGCGATCGCTGGCCGCAGTATAACACCAGTATGTGTGTATATACTTTTTATTATATTTTCCAGCCTTGTCAGCTGGTCCTTGAGGACGGCCCTATCTATAGACGGTACCGCCACTTGTTTTGATAAGCGTGTGAGCGCCTTATCCACCTTAAAGGGTGTTTCCCAACGCGCCCTAACATCTGGCGGGAAAGGGTATACCGCCCATAATTTTCTATCGGGGGGAACCCACGCATCATCACACACTTTATTTAATTTATCTGATTCAGGAAAAACTATGGTAGTTTTTTCACATCCCACATAATACCCTCTTTTGTGGTACTTGTAGTATCAGAAATACGTAACACCTCCTTCATTGCCTTTAACGTGTGGCCCTAATAAGGAATACGTTTGTTTATTCACCGTCGACACTGGATTCAGTGTCCCTGTCTGTGTCTGTGTCGACCGACTAAAGTAAACGGGCGTTTTAAAACCCTTGACGGTGTTTTTGAGACGTCTGGACCGTACTAATTGTTTGTCGGCCGTCTCATGTCGTCAACCGACCTTGCAGCGTGTTGACATTATCACGTAATTTCCTAAATAAGCCATCCATTCCGGTGTCGACTCCCTAGAGAGTGACATCACCATTACAGGCAATTGCTCCGCCTCCTCACCAACATCGTCCTCCTACCTGTCGACACACACGTACCGACACACAGCACACACACAGGGAATGCTCTGATAGAGGACAGGACCCACTAGCCCTTTGGAGAGACAGAGGGAGAGTTTGCCAGCACACACCAAAAACGCTATAATTATATAGGGACAACCTTATATAAGTGTTTTCCCTTATAGCATCTTAATATATATATAAGCATATCGCCAAATTAGTGCCCCCCCTCTCTGTTTTAACCCTGTTTCTGTAGTGCAGTGCAGGGGAGAGCCTGGGAGCCTTCCCTCCAGCCTTTCTGTGAGGGAAAATGGCGCTGTGTGCTGAGGAGATAGGCCCCGCCCCTTTTTCGGCGGCCTCGTCTCCCGCTCTTAACGGATTCTGGCAGGGGTTAAATATCTCCATATAGCCTCCGGAGGCTATATGTGAGGTATTTTTAGCCAAAATAGGTATTCATTTGCCTCCCAGGGCGCCCCCCTCCCAGCGCCCTGCACCCTCAGTGACTGCCGTGTGAAGTGTGCTGAGAGGAAAATGGCGCACAGCTGCAGTGCTGTGCGCTACCTTTAGAAGACTGAGGAGTCTTCTGCCGCCGATTCTGGACCTCTTCTTACTTCAGCATCTGCAAGGGGGCCGGCGGCAAGGCTCCGGTGACCATCCAGGCTGTACCTGTGATCGTCCCTCTGGAGCTGATGTCCAGTAGCCAAGAAGCCAATCCATCCTGCACGCAGGTGAGTTCACTTCTTCTCCCCTAAGTCCCTCGTTGCAGTGATCCTGTTGCCAGCAGGACTCACTGTAAAATAAAAACCTAAGCTAAACTTTCCTAAGCAGCTCTTTAGGAGAGCCACCTAGATTGCACCCTTCTCGGCCGGGCACAAAAATCTAACTGGCTTGGAGGAGGGTCATAGGGGGAGGAGCCAGTGCACACCACCTGATCCTAAAGCTTTACTTTTTGTGCCCTGTCTCCTGCGGAGCCGCTATTCCCCATGGTCCTTTCAGGAACCCCAGCATCCACTAGGACGATAGAGAAATGGTGTTTTCTACAGTCTAGCCACTAAAAACCTAGTGAGCAATTCTAAATGAACAGAAGTTTTACAGTATAAAGATAGCTAGCAGCTTTCACCCTCATAATAGATTTACTTCGTACTAGTGAAACTTCGCGTTCTTGCAATAAGCAATAATTTTACTAGACATACAGGTTTGCACTGCTAGTAATTGTATCCTTTATCTACCAGATAGTGTCAACATATAGCATGTATTTGTACATCCCCTTTGCGTCATGTAATTGCAGGTGGACTGTACTGTATAAGCACACGTTCTATCATAGGTAGGTATTTGCAAATCGGTTGTGAATATAAGTAGGTATTTGTAAATCGGATTAGAGAGTAACCTTGTACATTATACTGAGTATACTCCTCCCATCCCCTTCCCAACTTTTGTCAGTATTCAGTGTCTAAGAGGTTGTGTTAAATGCTGTAAATATTATTTTCTTGTAGTGAAGTGAGAGACAGATAACAGGTACAAGTACAGAGATGACTTTGGAACTAGTGGACCAGCCTAGCACATGTTGAAACAGAACCCATCAAAAGAGAGGTTCTACATGCACACAGTATGACCAGACACACAGAGTGGCATAATTCCCTAAGGCCATGGTATTGGTCTCTGGGCAGCAACTGTCGAAGGAAGGGGGGGGGCAACTGATGTTGCTACTCAAAAGCCACCTTGGTGGTACCCTGACAATGCCTTGAGCACGAGTTCTGCACACCCACTGCAGTGTAAACCAAGGCCTGTGTTCCAGCAGCAGGAGAGCAAGGTGCATATCAGTCAGTGTCTTATTTCCCTCCCTCCCTCTGGGTACAGGGGCATAACTCCCAGAGGCAATGGAGTCGCCTGCCTCTAGGCTTCAAGACCTGAAGGGGCACCTGTGTGGTTCACAGCGGAATCCAAGTATGAACGCTGCTCTTCCAACGGAGCTCCGGGAGGTGCGGGAGACTACCGAATTTGTTGGCATTCCCCAGCATCACCAGAAGAGTTGACTTACCCTCCTCTTGGGAGTGAGCACAATGGGGATTGAATAATGGGGAGAGGGCAGGGCCAATATGAAGTATTTCTATGGAAATCATGTCCTATTGGCCTTTATTCAAATCATGTCCTATTGGCCCCTTGCCCTCCTGAGTGACCCACGATTTGCAGCATTCCCATGAGGGGGCAGTGCCTAATGACACATACTGCTGGGATCTGACCCCATCTCTAGTTGGTTCTCTCTCTCCTCTGGGCTTCTCCCAGAGGAGAGAGTTCAAAAGTAAGTGCAGTATGTACGATGTAAATAGGATTTTAATACATAACCGGTAAATCCTTTTCTCTTAGTCCGTAGAAGATGCTGGGGATGCTTCAAGAACCATGGGGTATAGATGGGATCCGCAGGAGACACGGGCACTTTAAGACTTTCAAAGGGGTGTGAACTGGCTCCTACCTCTATGCCCCTCCTCCAGACTCCAGTTATAGGAACTGTGCCCAGGGAGACGGACATTTAGAGGAAAAAGATTTATTTAATTTTTAAACTAAGGTGAGGTACATACCAGCTCTCACCTCAACTACGCCGTACAACATGGCATTCAACAACAGTGCATGCAACGGTATGACTAACATCAGCCACAGACTGACTGAACTCAACACTACATGAACATAACTATAACCAAACTGCAGATACAGCCCGCACTGGGACGGGCGCCCAGCATCCTCTACGGACTAAGAGAAAAGGATTTACCGGTAGGTATTAAAATCCTATTTTCTCATACGTCCTAGAGGATGCTGGGGATGCTTCAAGAACCATGGGGTTTATACCAAAACTCTAGAACGGGCGGGAGAGTGCGGATGACTCTGCAGCACCGATTGACCAAACAAGAGGTCCTCCTCAGCCAGGGTATCAAACTTGTAAAACTTCGCAAAGGCGTTTGATCCCGACCAAGTGGCAGCTCGGCAAAGCTGTAATGCCGAGACCCCTTGGGCAGCCGCCCAGGATGAGCCCACCTTTCTGGTAGAATGGGCCTTCACTGATTTCGGTAACAGCAATCCTGCCGTAGGATGAGCTTGCTGAATCGTATTACAGATCCAGCAAGCAATAGTCTGCTTGGAAGCAGGAGCCCCAATCTTGTTGGGAGCCCACAGGACAAACAGAGCCTCTGTTTTCCTAATTTGAGCCGTTCTGGCGACATAGATTTTGAAAGCTCTGACCACATCAAGAGACTTCGATTCCGCCAAGGCGTCAGTAGCCACTGGCACCACAATAGGTTGGTTTACGTGAAATGATGAAACCACTTTTGGCAGAAATTGCTGACGAGTTCTCAACTCCGCTCTATCAGCATGGAAGATTAAATAGGGGCTTTTGTGAGACAAAGCCGCCAATTGAGATACCCGCCTTGCGGATGCCAAGGCCAACAACATGACTACTTTCCAAATAAGGAATTTTAACTCAACCTTACACAAAGGTTCAAACCAATGAGATTGCAGGAACTGCAACACCACATTAAGATCCCATGGTGCCACTGGGGGCACAAAGGGAGTTTGGATGTTTAGTACGCCTTTCACGAAGGTCTGAACTTCTGGAAGGGAGGCCAATTCTTTCTGAAAGAAAATTGATAAGGCCGAAACTTGTACTTTAATTGAGCCCAACTTTAGGCCCGCATCCACACCTGCTTACAAAAAATGGAGCAAACGCCCCAGCTGAAATTCCTCCGTAGGAGCCTTCTTGGATTCACACCAAGACACATATTTTCTCCAAATACAGTGGTAATGCTTCGCCATTACTTCTTTTCTAGCTTGAAGTAGTGTTGGAATGACTTCACTGGGAATACCCTTTCGGGCTAGGATTTGGCGTCAAACGCAGCCGCGGTAAGTCTTGATACACGCACGGTCCTTGCTGTAACAGGTCCTCTCATAGAGGAAGAGGCCAGGGATCTTCTATGGCTAATTCTTGAAGATCGGGATACCAGGCCCCCCGTGGCCAGTCCGGAACAATGAGTATCGCCTGAACCCTTGTTCTTCTTATGATCCTTATCACCTTTGGAATGAGTGGAAGTGGAGGGAACACATAGACCGACTGAAACACCCACGGTGTCACCAGGGCGTCCACCGCTAGTGCTTGAGGGTCCCTCGACCTGGAACAATATCTCTGAAGTTTCTTGTTGAGGCGAGACGCCATCATGTCTATTTGAGGAATTCCTCAACGACTTGTCACTTCTGCAAAGACCTCTTGATGAAGACCCCACTCTCCTGGGTGGAGATAGTGTCTGCTGAGGAAAGTTGTCCACTCTTGGAATGAAGACTGCTGACAGAGAGCCTGCGTGTTTTTCCGCCCAGCAAAGAACTTTTGTGGCCTCTGTCATCGCCGCTCTGCTCTTTGTTTCGCCCTGGCGGACTATGTACGCCACTGCTGTTATGTTGTCTGACTGAATCAAGACGGGCAGACCGCGAAGAAGATGTTCCGCTTGCCGAAGGCCGTTGTAAATGGCCCTTAATTCCAGAATGTTTATGTGCAGACAAGCTTCCTGGCCTGACCATTTTCCCTGGAAATTTTTCCCCTGTGTGACTGCTCCCCAGCCTCGGAGACTTGCATCTGTGGTCACCAGGATCCAATCCTGAATCCCGAACCTGCATCCCTCTAGGAGGTGAGAGCTGTGCAGCCACCACAGGAGAGAGATTCTGGTCCTGGAAGATAAGATTATTCTCCGGTGCATGTGCAGGTGAGACCCGGACCACTTGTCCAACAGGTCCCACTGAAACACTCTGGCATGGAACCTGCCAAATTGAATGGCCTCGTAAGCCGCCACCATCTTCCCCAGCAACCGAGTGCATTGAAGGATCGACACTCTTGCCGGTTTCAGAATCTGTTTTACCATGTTCTGTATTTCCAGAGCCTTTTCCACTGGAAGAAAAACTCTCTGTAATTCTGTATACAGAATCATACCCAAGAACGACAGCCGTGTTGTCGGAAGCAACTGTGATTTTGGCAAGTTTAGGAGCCAACCATGTTGTTGCAGAATTGTCAGGGAGAGCCTAACGCTTTTCAGTAATTGCTCCTTGGATCTCGCCTTTATCAGGAGATCGTCCAAGTACGGGATAATTGTGATTCCCTGTTTGCGCAGGAGAACCATCATTTCCGCCATTACCTTGGTGAAAATCCTCGGCGCCATGGACAGACCAAACGGCAACGTCTGAAATTGGTAATGACAATCCTGAAAAGCTAACCTCAGATAAGCTTGATGTGGAGGATATATGGGGATGTGTAAGTAGGCATCCTTTGTGTCGACCGACACCATATAATCCGCCTCCTTCAGACAGGAGATCACTGCTCGGAGAGATTGCATCTTGAATTTGTATTTTTTTTTAGATAGAAATTGAGGGATTTTAGGTTCAGAATCGGTCTGACCGAGTCATCCGGCTTCGGGACCACAAATAGGCTCGAATAAAAGCCTTCCCCCTGTTGTGACGGGGGTACCATGACAATGACCTGATTTTGACACAGCTTTAGAATTGCAGCGCATACTACCTCCCTTTCTGGAAGAGAAGCTGGCAGGGCCGATTTGAAAAATCGGTGAGGGGGCACATCTTGAAACTCCAATTTGTACCCTTGGGCTACTATTTCTAATACCCAAGGATCCAGGGACGAGCGTACCCAGACCTGACTGAAGAGTTGGAGACATGCCCCCACCGGTGCGGACTCCCGCAGAGGAGCCCCAGCGTCATGCGGTGGATTTGGCAGAAGCCGGGGAGGACTTCTGCTCTTGGGAACTTGCCACAGCCTGTGACCTTTTTCCCCTTACCCCTTCCTCTCGTAGCCAGGAAGGAAGACTCTTGTCCTTTCTTGTATTTATTGGGCCGAAAGGACTGCATCTGATAGTGGGGCATTTTCTTTTTTTGTGCAGGAACATAAGGTAGGAACGATGACTTACCCGCGGTAGCCGTAGATACCAGGTCAGTGAGGCCGTCACCAAACAAGACACTACCGTTAAACGGCAGAGACTCCATAGTCTTCTTAGAGTCAGTATTAGCAATCCATTGATGAATCCACAATGCTCTTCTAGCTGAGACTGCCATGGCATTGGCCCTTGATCCCAAAAGGCCAATACCCTCGCAGCTTCCTTTAGATAGGCTGCAGCGTCCCTGATATGACCCAGTGTCAAAAGCACGTTATCCCTGTCCAGGGAATCTATATCAGATGACAAGTTATCTGCCCACTTTTCAATAGCGCTACTCACCCATGCCGATGCGACGGCAGGCCTGAGCAGCGTACCTGTAGTGACAAAAATGGATTTTAGTGTATTTTCCTGCTTACGATCCGCAGGATCCTTCAGGGCTGCCGTGTCAGGAGACGGAAGCGCCACCTTTTTGGACAGACACGATAGAGCTTTGTCCACCGTGGGGTTTGACTCCCACTTTTCCCTGTCCCCAGAGGGGAACGGATATGCCACCGGAATTCTCTTGGGAACCTGTAACTTCTTGTCAGGATTTTCCCAAGCTTTTTCAAAAAGAGGAGCGTTCAGTTCATGAGAGGGAGGAAATGTCACCTCAGGTTTCTTTCCCTTAAACATGCAGACCCTAGTATCAGGAACAGCAGGGTCCTCCGTGATATGTAACACGTCTTTTATCGCCACAATCATGTACTAAATGCTCTTAGCCAGTTTAGGATTCAATCTGGCATCACTATAGTCGACACTGGAATCAGAGTCCATGTCGGTATCTGTATCCGCTATTTGGGTAAATGAACGCTTCTGTGACCCCAAGGGGTTCTGAACCTGCGACAATGCATCCTCCATGGATTTTCTCCATGTCTGGTTCTGGGACTCAGATTTATTTAATCTCTTATTCAACCGAGCCACATTTGCATTCAAAACACTCAACATATTTACCCAATCAGTCGTCGACGGTGCCGACACGGTCACTCCCTCAGTCTTTTCTGTCCCTGCTCCAGCCTCCTCCTGGGAAGAGCACTCAGCCTCAGACATGTCGACACACGCGTACCGACACCCACAACGCACTGGGGCTATAGGGGACAGACCCACAGCAAAGCCTGTTAGAGAAACACAGAGGGAGTTCTGCCAGCTCACAACCCAGCACATATCCCGGTTCTGAAGCGTGTAATATACTGCCCAGACCTGTTAGCGCTTTTAATATCAATAAAATAGCACCAAATCAACTGTGCCCTTGACCCCCCACCACCCCGTTTTGCACCCTGTTACTTGTACAGCAGTGTGGGAGGCCAGGCTCAGCGTCTCTGCAGCTGTGAGGAGAAAATGGTGCTGGTTAGAGCTGTGAGGGCTAAGCCACGCCCCCTTAATGGCGCGCTTCAGTCCCGCTTATTTTTATATATTTATACTGGCGGGGGTCTGCACTGTATACTCTTATGCCAGTTGCTATTGAGGTTTTATGCTGACCAGGGTGCGACCCCCCCCTGCGCCTTGCACCCTGCAATGCCTCTGTGTATGTGGGAGCATGGCGCGCGCAGCGCGGCTGCTGCGCGGTACCTCAAAGCCGTCACTGAAATCTTCTGCCGTCACTGAAGTCTTCTGATCTTCTTCTACTTACCCGGCTTCTGACTTCTGGCTCTGCAAGGGGGGTGACGGCGCGGCTCCGGGAACGAGCATCTAGGCGTACCTAGCGATCAGACCCTCTGGAGCTAATGGTGTCCAGTAGCCTAAGAAGCAGAGCCTTGAAACTCACAAAAGTAGGTCTGCTTCTCTCCCCTCAGTCCCACGATGCAGGGAGCCTGTTGCCAGCAGGTCTCTCTGAAAATAATAAACCGAACATAAAGTCTTTTTTTCTGAGAAACTCTGGAGAGCTCCTCAGTGTGCATCCAGTCTCACTGGGCACAGAATCTAACTGGAGTCTGGAGGAGGGGCATAGAGGGAGGAGCCAGTTCACACCCCTTTGAAAGTCTTAAAGTGCCCATGTCTCCTTCGGATCCCGTCTATACCCCATGGTTCTTGAAGCATCCCCAGCATCCTCTAGGACGTATGAGAAATGCAGATAGCCATGCACAGACTTATACAGATGGCAAAGACTCATATATTGCACACTTCTGTCACTATAACCATAAGGATGTATAACTCAGTCTAATATAATTTCTTAGACTGCATACTTCTTATTAGCTACAGTATATCTGAATTGCATTTATCTGCACTTCAGCTATTGATGATTGCTTATATTGCATAAGAATATATTAGATTGTAAGTAAATGCTGGGCAGTGTGTATCTGTGTGATGCTTGGGTGTTGAAAGTGAATGCAGGGGGGCAGGATGTGTGTCTAGATGATGCCGGGATTGGGATGTTGTTGGTAAATGCCAGGGAGGGGAGAAGAGAGGCACCAACAACTATCAGGCCTCTGGGCTCCTGGTATGAACTTTCACCCCTGGACCCACTGTCACGGTTCTGTGATGTGTTGGTTTCAGCAGGAATTACTTTTAAATTCCTTAAGACAACCATGGCTACTGTATATTATGTTGTTATTTGTGAACATGTAAGGGTTTCTTTCGGTAACGCAATAATACTGTTGCCTTTTTTTTTTTTTTCCCATTTTACAGATATTAATGAGGGACGACACATCAAATCACAGTTTCTATAATTCTTTAAATTGCTACATTACATACTTATATATGAATCTAAATCTCTGGACTATATGTATACTAATTAAAAGAAACCATTCATAGTAGAGCTCAATTATGTGCCCATAATGTAAACATAAAAGGTTACGGCTTAAAAATATACATCTCCCATACAGCCTACAACCCTGTCCCCATGATTTTATTGGCATAAAAAAAAAAAAAGGCTTCCCTGCATGCAAGGGTGAGAAACATGGCAAAATATTCAGCTGTGGTCAGAGGAGTAACTATAGAGGGTGCAGAATGTCCCAATGCTATGGAACCCTGAGTCTTAGGGAGCACAAAACCTCTGCACCCAACTCAACTCACCGGCATCATTGGTGAACAGTGTGTACCTGCAAATAACAGTGTTAAATACAGAAAGGGACAGTCTACAAACTGCTCACCATGATACTAGTGTATTTAATACAGTATATTTTATACACAAGATCGTGGAGAGTAATTTGTAAACTGTACCTTTCTACTAGCAGACAGCATTGTAGTAGGTTGTGTGCAGCAGATTCAGTGCACAAAGGGAAAAGCAAGAGCAAAATGTCCAGTATAAGGGAACATGGTAAGCAGGAGTCAGCCAATGTTACATGGGGGCACTGTGTGGCATAATGTGAACAGAAGCACTACTATGTGGCACAGTGTGAACTGTTAGCACTACAATGTAACATAATGTGGCATAATGTGAATTAGATAGGGCACTACTATACAGCCTACACTGAACAATCTTGCAGAGAGAGGTACCTCTCTATAAGCATTGGGGGCACAATCAAATTGCTGCTTTGGGCCTGTTAAAGTCCTGTTTATGACCCTAGGTATGGTTTGTCACTGCTCCGGTTGCATCAAACAGCACCTCTCAGCACGCCATGTCCTGTGAGACTCTGCTAGCTTCAGGCATCTTTATTGCAGAAATAGCATCTTAGACACAGCGCGATATGGCTAGGAGGCACTAGGAGATTGCGTTGTTTACTTTGATATGTGACACTTGTATATCTGTATACGACTGAGCTCTGAATCTTCATACGGACTGCTACTATTAAGCAGATGTGGGTTTTTTCCATCCCAAGTTCTGTTCTGCTCCATATTCAGACACACACACAATATACAGTACAAGTGTCATATATCAAATAATTCTGCAACGTCTCCTCGTGTGTTCTAGTCACATTGTGTTGAGACTACAGTGCATCCGGAAAGTATTTACAGCACTTCACTTTTTCCACATTTTGTTATGTTACAGCCTTATTCTGAAATGGAATAAATTCATTTTCCCCTCAAAATTCTACACACAATACCCCATAATGACAATGTGAAAAAAGTTTTTTTTTAGATTTTTGCAAATTTATTAAAAATAAAAAAACTTAGAAATCACATATACATAAGTATTCAAAGCCTTTGCTCAATACTTTGTTGCGTGTTTTTGCAGCGCTGCGATCAGGTCAGAACTGCGCATGCGTATACACTGCAATGCGCAGGCGCGTTGCACAGGTACAAAGTGGATCGCTGCTCAGCGATGGGTTTGTGCGATGAATCCATTTGCAGGGGTGATCGCAAGGAGATTGACAGGAATAAGGCGTTTGTGGGTGGCAACTGACAGTTTTCTGGGAGTGGTTGGAAAAACAGGATTTTAATACCTGCCGGTAAATCCTTTTCTCCTAGTCCGTAGAGGATGCTGGGGTCCACTTCGGTACCATGGGGTATAGACGGTTCCGCAGGAGCCATGGGCACTTTAAGACTTTTCAAGGGTGTGAACTGGCTCCTCCCTCTATGTCCGTCCTCCAGACCTCAGTATAGGAACTGTGCCCAGGGAGACGGACATTTCGAGAAAAGGATTTACTTTTAAATTAATGGTGAGATTTATACCAGCTCACACCTCAACCATACCGCACAACATGGCATTCAACACAACCCATGCCAACGGGCATGAACAACTTTTGCAGCAACATGCTGAAAATAACCGTAACACAACACTTGTGTAACTACAAACTAACAACTGCAGGTAAAGTACGCACTCGGTCGGGCTCCCAGCATCCTCTACGGGCTAGGAGAAAAGGATTTACCGGTAGGTATTAAAATCCTGTTTTCTCATACGTCCTAGAGGATGCTGGGGTCCACTTCAGAACCATGGGGTACCAAAGCTCCAGCACGGGCGGGAGAGTGCGGATGACCCTGCAGCACTGATTGACCAAACTTGAGGTCCTCATCGGCCAAGGTGTCAAACTTGTAAAACTTTGCAAACGTGTTTGCTTCTGACCAAGTAGCTGCTCGACAAAGTTGTAACGCTGAGACCGCCCGAGCAGCCGCCCAGGACGAGCCAACCTTTCTAGTAGAATGGACATTTACCGACTTCGGTATCGGCAATCCTGCCGTGGAATAAGCGTGCTGAATCGTTCCTCTGATCCAGCGTGCAATGGTCTGCTTAGAAGCAGGACACCCAATCTTGTTGAGAGCATACAGGATAAACAGAGCCTCAGTTTTCCGTATCCCAGCTGTTCTTGCGATATAAATCTTCAAAGCTCTAACCACATCAAGAGACTTTGACGCAGAGAAGGTGTCCGTAGCCACTGGCACCACAATAGGCTGGTTTATATGGAAAGACGAAACCACCTTCGGAAGAAACTGTTGGCGAGTTCTCAACTCCGCCCTATCTACATGGAAGATCAGGTAAGGACTCTTGTGAGACAAGGCCCCCAACTCAGACACCTGCCTTGCGGATGCCAAGGGCAAGAGCATCACCACTTTCCAAGTGAGAAACTTCAATTCTATCTCCTGCAGAGGTTCAAACCAATCTGATTGAAGGAACTGCAACACCACATTAAGGTCCCATGGTGCCACCAGAGGCACAAATGGAGGTTGGATGTGCAGCACCCCTTTCACGAACGTCTGAACTTCTGGAAAGGAGGCCAATTGTTTTTGAAAGAAAACTGACAAGGCCGAAATCTGAACTTTGATTGAAACCAATCTTAGGCCCGCATCCACACCTGCCTGCAGAAAATGGAGAAAACGTCCCAACTGAAACTCTTCCGTAGGAGCCTTTTTGGATTCACACCAAGACACATTTTCTCCAAATACGGTGGTAATGTTTAGACGTTACTCCTTTCCTGGCCTGAACAAGAGTGGGAATGACTTCCTTGGGAATCCCCTTTCGGGCTAGGATCCGGCGCTCAACAGCCATGCCGTCAAACGTAGCCACGCAGCTCCTCGCGAGGAGGAAGAGGCCGAGGATCTTCCATTAATAATTCCTGAAGATCTGGATACCAAGCCCTCCTTGGCCAGTCCGGGGCATGAGGATTGCTCGAACCTTTGTTCTTATTATTATTTTGAAAACTTTTGGTATTAGTGGAAGAGGAGGGAAGACGTATACCAACCGAAACACCCACTGGGTTCCCAGTGCATCCACTGCTACTGCTTGAGGGTCTCTCGACCTGGAACAATATCTCTGAAGCTTCTTGTTGAGACGAGATGCCATCATGTCTACTTGAGGAACTCCCCAAAGACTTCTCACCTCTGCGAAGACTTCTTGGTGGAGGCCCCACTCTCTTGGATGGAGATCGTGTCTGCTGAGGAAGTCTGCTTTCCAGTTGTCCACTCCCGGAATGAAAATTGCTGACAGAGCTCTTGCATGTCTTTTCTGCCCAGAGGAGGATCTTTGTCACCTCTGCCATTGCCGATCTGCTTTTCGTTCCGCCTTGACGGTTTATGTACGCGACTGCTGTTACATTGTCCGACTGGATCTGCACTGGCTGATCGTGTAGAAGATGCACCGCTTGTAGAAGGCCGTTGTAAATGGCTCTCAATTCCAGAACATTTATGTGAAGACAGGATTACTGACTTGACCATTTTCCTTGGAAACGCTTTCCCTGTGTGACTGCTCCTCAGCCTCGGAGACTTGCATCCGTGGTTACTAGGACCCAGTCCTTAATCCCGAACCTGCATCCCTCTAATAGGTGAGAACTGTGCAGCCACCACAGGAGTGAAATCCTGGCTTTGGAGGACAGGATTATCCTCTGGTGCATGTGTAGGTGGGATCCGGACCACTTGTCCAAGAGATAACACTGGAAAACTCTGGCATGGAATCTTCCAAACTGTATGGCCTCGAAGGCCGCTACCATCTTTCCCAACAACCGAATGCATTGATGTATCGACACTCTCGTCTGTTTCAAAACTTGTTTGACCATTTTCTGGACCTCGAAGAAATACCCTCTGAACTTCTGTGTCCAGTATCATCCCCAGAAAAGACAATCTTGTCATTGGTTCCAACTGCGACTTTGGAAAATTCAAAATACAACCGTGTTGTTGGAGCACTGACAGGGAGAGTGCAATGTTCTGCACCAAACGTTCCCTGGATCTCACTTTAATAAGGAGATCGTCCAGGTAAGGAATTATATTGACTTCTTGTTGTCGAAGGAGGACCATCATCTCTGAAATCACCTTGGTGAACACCCTCGGTGCCGTGGAGAGTCCGAACGGCAACGTCTGGAACTGGTAATGGCAATCCTGTATTGCGAACCTCAGATAAGCCTGATGTGGAGGATAAATGGGAACATTTAAGTAGGCATCTTTTATGTCTACCGATACCATGACATCTCCTTCCTCCAGACTGGAAATCACTGCCCTCAGAGATTCCATCTTGAACTTGAACCTTTTCAGGTAGAGATTCAGCAATTTTAGGTTTAGAATTGGTCTGACCGAGCCGTCCGGCTTCGGAACTACGAAGAGGCTTGAATAAAAACCTCCTCCCTGCTGTGACAAGGGTACCAGGACAATGACTTGATCCTGACAATTTCTGAATTGCAGCCTTTACAACTTCTCTGTCTGGAAGAGAAGCTGGTAAGGTCGATTTGAAAAATCGGCATGGGGGGACGTCTTGAAACTCCAGCTTGTATCCCTGGGACACACTATTTGCAAAACCCAAGGGTCCAGGCCAGATTGAGCCCAGATCTGACTGAAAAGTTTCAGACGTGCTCCCACCCGAGCGGACTCCCGCAAGGAAGCCCCAGAGTCATGCTGCAGATTTGGCAGAAGCAGGGGTTGACTTCTGCTCCTGCGATCCGGGAGACGCTGCAGACTTTTTTCCTCGTCCTCTCCCTCTACCTGCAAATAAAGGGGAACCTTCGACCTTTTTTTATTTGTTGGGCCGAAACGACTGCATCTGAGAACGATGTGTCTTTTTCGCCGATGCAGGAGCATAAGGCAAGAATGTCGACTTACCTGCAGTAGCCGCAGAGACCAACGCATCCAGCCCATCTCCAAACAAGGCCTCACCTTTATACGGGAAAGCCTCCATATTTCTTTTGGAATCTGCGTCAGCATTCCACTGGCGAATCCACAACGCCCTCCGAGCCGAGACAGCCATGGTAGCGGCTTTTGAACCTAAAAGCCCAATATCCTTCATGGCTTCTAGCATTTATGCAGCAGCGTCTTTGATATGACCCAACTTTAGGAGTATCTCGTCTCTGTCTATAGTGTCAATTTCAGATGACAAGTTTTCTGACCATTTTTCGATAGCACTACACACCCACGTGCAAGCAATGGTGGGCCTGAGCAGCGTACCATTGGCCACATAAATAGATTTTAACGTAGTCTCCAACTTGTGGTCTGCCAGCTCCTTTAGTGAAGCCGTCCCAGGTGCACGGAGAATCACCTTTTTTGTTAACCGTGACAGGGCACTGTCTAAAATGGGGGTGACTCCCACCTTTTCCTGTCCTCTGCCGGGAAAGGATAAGCAACCTGAATCCTTTTGGGAATCTGAAATTTCTTTTCAGGGTTTGCCCAGATTCCCTCAAAGAGAGTATTTAGCTCGTGAGAGAGGAGGGAAAGTTACATTAAATTTCTTTTCTTTATAAAAATAAGCCTTCTCCTGAGGTACAGGAGGGGCTTCCGTAACTTCCATGACCTCCCTTATAGCAACAATCATGTATTGAATGCTTTTTGCCAATTTAGGATCTATTCCCCTGGAATCACTAGTGTCGACACGGGAATCAGAGTCCGTGTCGGTATCAGTTTGTACTATTTGTGCAAATGGTCTTTTATGTGACCCAGATGGGTCACCTGCGGATGAAAAAGCAGAACCACTAAAAATCACATCTTCCACTGATTTTCTCCAGCTTTCTGCATGAGACTCAGACTTATCTAATCTCTTGATTCACACTATCACGTAATTCTTTCACCCGTTCAGGCTCATGGTGTGTCGGCAGTGTCACCACATTACAACTCTGTGTCCCTAAAATGGCTCCCTCAGGGGAAGAGCTCCATGCCTCAGACATGTCACACACGTGCACAACCACACCACAGACACTCCGGTACTTATAGGGGAGACACCCACAGTAAAGTCTGTCAGAAGGACACAGATAGGATTTGCCAGTTCACAACCCAGCGCCAGCAATAAAATGTCTGTGAAACACAAAATGCCCACAGACCTGCAGCGCTTTTATAATGATAATCACACAATGTATAGCACCAAATTTCACTGTGCCCCCCCTATTTTGCACCCTGATACTTGGTTCAGCAGTGGAGGAGGACCAGCGTTCTTCTCTGCAGCCTGGAAGGAGAGAAAATGGCGCTGAGCAGTGTGCTGGCTGACTGAGGAGGAAGCCCTGCCCCCGTAATGGCGCGTTTCCCCTCAGACTTTTTGCAACTAATATTTATACTGGTGGGGGTAGGACTGTGCATCAGCAGCTTATGCCCCTTATCTGCCAGTTTTACTAGGTTTCATGCTGCCCAGGGCACGCACGCACACCCCCCCCCCCCCCCCGCCCTGCAGTACCTATGTGTGATGGTCCTGCCCGCTGCATGGTACCTTTTAGCCATCACGATGACTGAAGATCCTTTTCTTCTTACAATCACCTGTCTTCTGACTTCTGGCTCTGTAAGGGGGGTGACGGCGGGCTGTGAGAGTGAGCACATAGCCGCAGCTAGCGTTCAGTACCCTTCAGGAGCTAATGGTGTCCTGTCAGCCAGAAGCAGAGCCATGAAACTATTCAGGAAGTTGGTTCCTACTTCTGCCCCCTAAGTCCCACGAAGCAGGGAGACTGTTGCCAGCAGTCCTCCCTGAAAATAAAAAACCTAACAAATCTTTCAGAGAAACTCAGTAGAGCTCCCCTGGAGTGCATCCAGTCTGCCTGGGCACATTTTCTAAACTGAGGCCTGGAGGAGGGGCATAGAGGGAGGAGCCAGTTCACACCCTTGAAAAGTCTTAAAGCGCCCATGGCTCCTGCGGAACCGTCTATACCCCATGGTACTGAAGTGGACCCCAGATTCCTCTAGGACGTATGAGAAAACGCAGGTGTTTCCAAGCGTTTGCAGGGAGGGTTCCTGACGTCAATTCCGGTCCCGGACAGGCTGAAGTGTTCGCATCGGCTGAGTAAGTCCTGAGCTGTGCAGAGACTGCACAAGATCTTTTCGTACAGCTCTGCTACACATGCAATCGCACACTTGCAAAGCAAAAATACAATCCACTATGGGCGGCGACTATCTGTTCACAGCAGTGCAAAAAACCCCTAGCAAGCGATCAGGTCTGAAATAGCCCCAATGTCTCTCTCACTGCAGGCTAGTGGTGTTGCTGCGGACTAGTGGCGTCGCTGTGGGCTTAATGTGCTATTGCAGGCCTGTTGTATTTCTGCATTGTTTGTTGCCAGCTTTTCCCATTGTCCCCCTTTGTAAGTACATCAGAATATGATTGAGTCTCTCTTATCTGACATTCACACGGGTCCGTTCATTTGCACAGTCTCTGCCGCGGGTTGTGTGCGCGTGAGGACATAGCGCTGATATGTGTACCCAAGTGCTGGAAGAAATGGCAGTTCATGCTCCAGAGGGCTCCTTTCCCAGACTCTCAACTATGAGTATCATCCAATTTAACTTATCTATATTTAATTAGCTTCTTATTTTATCACTGAAGTTGTGAGGATGCTAACATTTTATGTAAGTGTAATTTTTAAGAAACCCCCCTCCCCGGTAATCACAAAGCAGCAGCACCCGCACTAATACATGCCCATCTCCAATGGCCACAGCACTGGCACCAATTCCCCTCTGACAGGGATGGACATCGGAATCCGATGGCTAGCAACCATCAATGTTTTCAATCCGATGGAAATACTTTTCCAGGTGCAGCTTTCCGATGCCCATCCAATGGCTGGCTGTTATTTCTCAGCTGCGGATGCATGGAAGTGGTGACCGTAGTCCAGCTAGTGTGCATGCGCAAAGCTATGACTGCTTCTGCGCATGGGCGAGGTCTAACCATCGTGATGGTACTACCGTTGGATGGTTGCGATGTGATGGTTGTTGCCATTTCATCGCTGGATTTGATGTCGGAAACCCAGTAACCATTCGATGATTGACTTTCGATGTCCATCCCTACCCTCTGATGCTCACAGCACCACACAGTAAACCCCGCCGGTCAAAGCACCGCACAGCAACCCGCTCTCCATGCTGATCAAAACACTGCACAGCAACCTGCCCCCTTCCCCTGGGACAGCATTGATGCTGCAGTGAAGAATAGCTGCTGCTCCCAGGAGGACACCAGGGAAGGTCATTTGATAACACCATAATGGGTTAACTTGCAGTTCATAGCACCAGCATCTGCAGTCACCACCAAACTACCCCCCACATTGGACCTAACCCCCTCCTCACCGCACAGCTTGCCCCCACCCGCTGTAAACGTAATATTTACATAATCCAGCCCACCAGACAGCGGCCGACCTATCTGTGATCGGGGGTCGGCCATACACACAGAACGATGCCCCAATATATCTGTAGATATATTGGGCATCGGCTGTGCTGCATGGCCGACGCGATATGTCTGTGAACGACTCCGTTCACAGGCATATCTTTTGTACACACCCGCCGATCAGTAAACGATATATAGTCCAGTGTGTACCCAGCATTAGATGAAATTTGGCAGGAAAAAGAAGCCTGACACTAGCAGAGTTTAAGAGGACCTGTCAGCTCACTCGCTACAGGCACCTCCCACTGTATGGCGTATTGAGGCTAGATGTATGAGGACACATCTGTGTACTGGTATTACAACAAAAATACATACTTAGCCAATAAACTGTATATATTGACTGTGCAATGCGCATGAAGATGAATCAAAACATAAATATCAGATCTTCTAATTAGCATTTGTATGTAATTATAACAAATTTAGAACTGATGAAATTATAGCATAAACAATAAACCATTTCCAGAAAGATTTGAAGCTAGGCCACTACAATGACAAAAACCACAATATTTCCAAATGGAACACCCACAAAATCTAAATCCAAAAATCACATTATATTTACTTACACTTTGGGTACTTGTCATTAAGCTACTGAATATAACGAATACATGGGTCATTAGCTTCATAGATCAACTAAAAGGCTACGTAAATGACTACAATTCTGAAATGTATTAAGCACATCTTCAAAAGTTTATGTGTATATGATTATGTTTTCACTTACTAGCATGAGTAGTTCTGGCAACCAAAGAATGAATATTTTTTGCTATGCCTTTACATTTGATAGTAGTACAGGTTGAGAATTCCTTATCCAAAATGCTTGGGACCAGAAGTATTTTGGATATCGGATTTTTCCGTATTTTGGAATAATTGCGTACCATAATGAGAAAACATGGCAATGGGACCCAAGTCTAAGCACAGAATGCATTTATGTTTCATATAAACCTTATACACACAGCCTGAAGGTAATTTTAGCGAATATTTTTTATAACTTTGTGCATTAAACAAAGTGTGTGTACATTCACACAATTCATTTATGTTTTATATACACCTTATACACACAGCCTGAAGGTCATTTAATACAATACTTTTAATAACTTTGTGTATTAAACAAAGTTTGTGTACATTGAGCCATCAGAAAACAAAGGTTTCACTATCGCAGTCTCACTCAAAAAATTCCGTATTTCGGAATATTTGGATATGGGATACTCAACCTGTATATACTCAATACCAGAAACATTATTTGAACATACAGTACACATAGTACAACATACTGAATAACATTATAGTCAATTAAGTTATTCTGACATAATTCAGCAATCAGAACAATATGTAAACATAGACTAGTGTAATTTAACTACAGCCATATACAAGACCCGAAATACAAAAATAGCTCAGATTATACATCGCTATTGTATAGAGAACAAAACAGCTGCTACAAAGAGTTTACTTGGTCTTCTGTTTCATACTGTATGCCCTAGTAGCCACCACTGTAAGAAATGTCAAAGATAAAGTTCCATTTGTGAGGAAAGAATCTAATTTAGCAATATTATGTCGCAGAATTTATTATGGCTTTCCAGTGTCTTTTCCACTGCAGCTGACACTTAATACCAGCATTGGTTTACTATAGGTCAGTGCTCCCTTTAACACTGCCTTGAACACGTCTTGCCAGGAAAGGTGATCACAATTATAATTTTAGTGCATTAAATTTAGTCTTGGAAGAAGAAACGTAAGTTGTGAGAATTGCATTACTTGCCTATTTAACATAGCTTTTAATATGGTGAGTTTTGTGAAGATTCATTAATGGGGTTCAGTTCTAGTATTTGACCTAGAAAAAGTTTAGCTGAGAAAGAATCCACTGTGCATCCATATTTTCATAAGCACTTGCTAAAAGATGAATGTATTTGACAAGGCAAGACTTTAATACAATTTCCCAGAAGCCTGTGACCTCCAATAGATTTCTTAGTACATACTGGGGAATTACAGCACTCGAATCTTAGTTCTAAAAGTTAATAAAACATCCAGCTTTTTGAGATTTGGACAACAGTGTGGAAGAAAACCTAGCAGTCCTTTTGTTCAATAATGATAATGATTATAGTATAAAGCACAGACAGCTATGGATGGTTGCGATGTTGGTTTTCTCTGAGTATGTTATGTTCAAGACAATCTCTACAAATTATGTAGCTCAATGTAAATGTGAAATGTGGATTCTAGTCTTGCTCTGTTGTGCAACAAAGATGTTTAAGATATATGTTTACCCAAATTAGAAGGGGCTACACTTACATCAAGACTATAAGACTTTTCAAATCAAAACCAGAGGAGACACTCTCCCTCAAAACGCCTGATCCCACCTGTGTTTTTCCGGACACTCCTGGAAAACGGTCAGTTGCCACCCACAAATGGCCTCTTCCTGTCAATCTTCTTGTGAACACCCGTGCGTTTGGATTTTTCGCACCATCACGACATTAGGAACTGATTACTGTCGCTGTTGTGCGACGCGCCGGCGCACACGCATGCGCAGTACAGATCTGATCGTCCGCTGTGTTAAAACACACAGCAGCGATCAGATCTGAATTACCCCCAAAGTTGGTTGCTCGACTTCAGGTCCACTGACTTTTCATATTAATGGAGACCCCTCCATTTATTCAAACCTCACATTCTAAGAATTAACTACAGTCTTATTACTCAGTGTGGCTTTCTGATTAATATATTGGATTTGTAATTTACACGCTACTGTACTATTGGGTCATTCCATAGAAAGTGAATCCAAACTGAAATAAATACATTTTCAAAATCACTGCTTTTTCAAGGAAGATTTGGTGCAAAAACATCAGTGTATCCTATACTGGTGAAGAGACATGTGGCAACACTAGTGTTTCTGGAAATACTAATCCTAGTGAAGCCAGCTACTATTTTAAGCAAAGGCAAGTGAATAGCAGTATTTCAAGATGAAGTTTAAAAAGTTAGAACGCAATAATATTATAAATGTTTTGAACACATACTTTAGTGCATTTCATACTAATACATGTATATATATATATATATATATATATATATATATATATATACACAGGTTGAGTATCCCTTATCCAAAATGCTTGGGACCAGAGGAATTTTGGATATCGGATTTTTCTGTATTTTGGAATAATTGTATACCATAACGAGATATTATGGTGATGGGACCTAAATCTAAGCACAGAATGCATTTATGTTTCATATATACCTTATACACACAGCCTGAAGGTCATTTTAGCCAATATTTTTTATAACTTTGTGCATTAAACAAAGTGTGTGTACATTCACAGAATTCATTTATGTGTCATATACACCTTATACACACAGTCTGAAGTTCATTTAATACAATATTTTTAATAACTTTGAGTATTAAACAAAGTTTGTGTACACTGAGCCATCAAAAAACAAAGGTTTCACTATCTCAGTCTCACTCAAAAAAGTCCGTTTTTCGGAATATTCCGTATTTCGGAATATTTGGATATGGGATACTCAACCTGTATATATATATATATATATATATATATATATAAATAAAATACTGAATATACCAATAAAAGATTATTATATAATAATTAAAAAAAATGTTGCCCATTGAAATATACTTAAGGGCCATACTATCTACAGGATGAATAGTCAAAGAAAGGATAGAAGTTGTAAAATAGAAACTAAAATCATCAATTCGCTATTTACAGTTATTTGTCCTGAAAACTACACCTTTAAGCATTTTGATGGGATGCAGTTGGGATGCCGGCAGTCAGAATCCCGACACATGGCCATAATGCCGATACTGGATCTCCGACAACGGACGAAATGCTGACGCCGGGATAATGACTGCCGGCATTCCAATCTTAATTATGTGGGAATTTGCAGCGTTAGGGGTATATGCAATTGCGGTCGAATTCCCGAAATTGTCGAATTTCGGGAATTTTTCGCCCAAAAAAAAAAAAATCGTCAATGCAATTCAGTGCTTTCCGTCCAAAAAACGGACTTTCAAAATTCGACTTTTTGAAATTCGACTTTTGTCAAATTCGACTTTTCTGCAATGATACAAGTGCTGCAATTCGACCAAAGTGTATTCAATTGAAGTTTGGAAATTCGACAACAGTGCTTTTAGACAGTAAATTCGACATTTTCAATCCGCCACACTTTGGTGGGTGAAACTAATAAAAAAAAATTATAACATGTTTTTTTTTTGTTTTTTTTATTGATAATAGCATATCTATTTATATTAGAAGGGATTAGGTACTTGGTTTGTCTTTTTTGGAGGCACAAGTATTATTTATATATTTTTTAAAATAATATTTTTTTTTATTTTTTTTTTAAATGGAATGTTAAAATCCCGGAAAAAAATGGCGTGGGGTCCCCCCCTCCAAAGCATAACCAGCCTCGGGCTCTTCGAGCTGGTCCTGGTTCTAAAAATGCGGGGACAAAATTGACATGGGATCCCCCGTATTTTTAAAACCAGCACCGGGCTCTGCGCCTGATGCTGGTGCAAAAAATACGGGGGACAAAAAGAGTAGGGGTCCCCCGTATTTTATACACCAGCATCGGGCTCCACTAGCTGGACAGATAATGCCACAGCCGGGGGTCACTTTTATACAGTGCCTTGCGGCCGTGGCATTAAATATCCAACTAGTCACCCCTGGCCGGGGTACCCTGGGGGAGTGGGGACCCCTTCAATCAAGGGGTCCCCCCCCCAGCCACCCAAGGGCCAGGGGTGAAGCCTGAGGCTGTCCCCCCCATCCAAGGGCTGCGGATGGGAGGCTGATAGCCTTGAGGAAAATGACAGAATATTTTTTTTCCAGTAGTTCTACAAGTTCCAGCAAGCCTCCCCCGCAAGCTGGTACTTGGAGAACCACAAGTACCAGCATGCAGGAGAAAAACGGGCCCGCTGGTACCTGTAGTACTACTGGAAAAAAAATACCCAAATAAAAACAGGAGAGACACACCGTGACAAGTACAACTTTATTACACACTGCCGACACACACATACTTACCTATGTTGACACGAAGCAGTCGGTCCTCTTCTCCAAGTAGAATCCACGGGTACCTGAAAATAAAAGATAATTATACTCACCTGAACCATGGTCCAGAGATAAATCCACGTACTTGTCAAAAAAAGAAAACGAACACCCGACCAGCGTACTGAAAGGGGTCCCATGTTGACACATGAGACCCCTTTCCCCGAATGCAGAGAGACCCCCCGTGACTGCTGTCACTGAAAGGTCTCGTAAGCCAATCAGCGAGCGCAACGTCCTTGCACTCTGCTGATTGGCTCTGTACGCGTCTGAGCTGTCAGCGCATCGCACAGCTCCCTCAATTATATTCAATGGTGGGAACTTTGCGGCTAGTGGTGGGGTCACCCGCGGTCAGCGGCTGACCACGGGTAACCCCACCGCTGACGGCAAAGTTCCCACCATTGAAAGTAATGGAGAGGCTTTGCGATGCGCTGTCTGACCTCAGACGCGAGACAGCCAATCAGGTGAGCGCCACGAAGTAGCGCTTCCTGATTGGCTGAAGGGACCTCAGTGACAGGAGTCACGTGGGGTCCCGGCATTCATGGAAAGGGGTCCCATGTGTCAACATGGGACCCCTTTCAGTCCGTTGGTACGGGTGTGCGTGTTTTTATTTTGCCAAGTACGAGGATTTTATCTCTGGACGTGGATTTATCTCTGGACACTGGCAGGTGAGTATAATTTTTTTCACAGGTACCCTCGGATCGTCGGAGACTGTGGTAGTCGGCGTGTCAACATAGGTAAGTATGTGTGTGTCGGCAGTGTGTAATAAAGTTGTACTTGTCACGGTGTGTGTCTCCTGTTTTTATTTGGGTATTTTTTTCCCAGTAGTACTACAGGTACCAGCGGGCCCGTTTTTCTCCCGCATGCTGGTACTTGTGGTTCTCCAAGTACCAGCTTGCGGGGGAGGCTTGCTGGGACTTGTAGTACTACTGGAAAAAACAATATTCTGTCATTTTCCTCAAGGCTATCAGCCTCCCATCCACAGCCAATGGATGGGGGGGGGACAGCCTCGGGCTTTACCCCTGGCCCTTGGGTGGCTGGGGGGGGACCCCTTGATTGAAGGGGTCCCCACTCCCCCAGGGTACCCCGGCCAGGGGTGACTAGTTGGATATTTAATGCCACGGCCGCAGGGCACTGTATAAAAGTGACCCCCGGCTGTGGCATTATCTGTCCAGCTAGTGGAGCCCGATGCTGGTGTAAAAAATACGGGGGACCCCTACTCTTTTTGTCCCCCGTATTTTTTGCACCAGCACCAGGCGCAGAGCCCGGTGCTGGTTTTAAAAATACGGGGGATCCCCTGTCAATTTTTTCCCCGCATTTTTAGAACCAGGACCAGCTCGAAGAGCCCGAGGCTGGTTATGCTTTGGAGGGGGGACCCCACGCCATTTTTTTCCGGGTTTTTCACGTTTTTTTAAATCGCGGCAAAATCCGGCGAATCGCCCGTTTTTCGCCCGCGGGACTGTCGAATCCGTTTTTCATTGAATATGGTGAATTCCGGAAGCCACCTGCCGGAATTCACCTGTCGAATTGTGTCAAATTAAAAAACGGCGATAATTTGCCGCGATTCGCCGCTAATTGCATATACCCCTTAGCCTGGTATCCGGTCTCTAGGTCAACCACACTTAGGCTGACAATGTCTAGGTCGACCACTATAGGTCAACAGTAAATAGATCGACATGGTATCTAGGTCGACATGACAGAAGGTCAACATGAGTTTTTCACTTTTTTTTTTTTTTTTTTTTAAACTCTTTCATGCTTTACGATCCACAAGGATTACAATTGGAAACGGTTACCTGCCCGAAGCACGGCGAGCCAAGCAAACCACGCAAGGGGACATGGTGCACTAACTGGGGATCCCGGTCACTCTACGGAGAAAACTACACCAATTTTTTTTTGTTAAATGCATGTCGACCTTGTACATGTCGACCTAGAGACCATGTCAACCTAGAAACCATGCTAACCTACTTACGGTCGATTTAGACACTGTCGACCCTATAATCAACACCCCGTTAGCACACGGGGGAGAAGTTAGGTTTAGGCACCCCCGGGGAGGGTTAGGGTTAGGCAGGTTAGGTTTAGGCACCACTGGGGAGGGTTAAGGGTTATGCTGCGAAAGGGGAGAGAGGGGTTAGGGTTAAAGGCTCTACAAACTTAAAGATTACCCTCTCCAATCTGGCTGATTGGAAAGAAAATCTGGCAATGTCTGGGAGCAAATGACAATCACCCATTTGCGCTCAAAATCAAGAAAATGGACTTAAACAGTTGTTCAGATAAATTGGTTTAATGAAACAAAATTAACCAATTTGTCTGAAAATCCATTTTTGTCTGTTTTCCAGTGTTTGAGAGTAAATAGTCAATTGTCATTTGCTCCCAGACATTGCCAGATTTCCTTTCCAATCAGCCAGATTGGACAGATAATCCTTAAGTGTGTAGGGCCCTTTAGGCTGCGGGAAGGGAGGGTAGGTATACTTACCTAGCCCCTGTCGGGATTGTCTCCAATCCCATAAACTAACCCTAGCAGTCAAACCCCTAAACTAATCCTCATACCCTAACTCTAATACTCTAACCCTAACGCTAAAGGGCAGACTGGTTGGACCATATGGTTATTAACTGCCGTCAACTTCTATGTTTCTATGAAGTCTAACTCAAGAATGTGTAAATAAACTGAATTCTAATAACGTTAGTATCAGATTAACTTCCATATCCTAACAGTTTTCTGTATGCCACTGAGGTGATATCTCACAGTGTAGAAGAAGGTGCATATTGCTGTTGGTTTCCTTTTTGCCTACTTTTTAAATCCCAGAACTCTATTTCAGAGTTACTAATTTTATAAATTAATTTGATATTAACATTATTAGAACTTTATTTACACATTCTTCACATAGGGGTATATGCAATTGCGGTCGAATTGCCGCAAATGTCGAAAAACGGGGCATTTTCAACAAAAAAAAAATTTGACAATGCAATACAGTACTTTTCGACAAAAAAAACAGACGTTTCAGATTCGACTTTTTGAAATTCGACAGTTGGCAAATTCGACATGTCTGCAATGGTAAAAATGCGGCTTTTCGACAAAAGTATATTCAATTGAAGAATGTCGATTCGACAACAGTGCTTTTCGACAGTAATTTCGTCAATTTCATTCCGCCTCACTTTGCTGGCGGAATCTAATAAAAAATGTAAAAAACTTTTTTTTGTGTTTTTTTATTGCTAATAGCATATCTATTTATATTAGAAGGGATTATGTACTTGGTTTGTCTATTACGAGACACAAGTATTATTTATATATTTTTAAAAGAATATTTTTTTTTTAAACTGACAAAAATAATATGGAGAGATCAGAGCATGGTTTTCAGTGGGAAGGGGTGAGAATGGGTTAAAATCATGAAAAAAAATGTGTGGGGTCCCCCCTCCTAAGCATAACCAGCCTCGGGCTCTTTGAGCCAGTCCTGGTTGTAAAAATACGTGGGGGAAATTGACAGGGGATCCCCCGTATTTTCACAACCAGCACCGGGCACTGCGTGGGTGTCCACGACACCCATAGAGGGAGAATAAATTAGTGTGCCGAGCGTAGCAAGGTACCGTGCCCGCAGCGTGGTGAGCGCAGCGAGCCCGCAAGGGTTCTGTGTTGCGCTCGCCCCCATCGGGATTGTGCCAGTCAGGATCCTGGTGTCGGTATTCCGACCGCCGGGATCCCGTCAGGCGGGATTTCGTACTGATCCCATAGGGTTGGATAGAGCACACAATGTTTGAGTTGGATATAAAATATGATCTAGTCATAGAAATCTTTAAAAAAGTTAGTTGCTAGCAACCATAACTGTCCTTCAGCCATCTACTGAAACTGGACCTCCGTTTTCTTTTGGTTCTAGAGAAGGTGGACTCTTTTGGGCTGCAAAAGCTTGTGGTTGTCTGCCAACTTGGAGTTTGTGTTTGTGGAGCCTGGTATTATTGTTCCATGACAGTAGCTGGTAGCTAGGATGGCAACAGTAATGGACCAATTAACTCATTAGGTCAAGCTAATGAATGGATATCCTTATAAATCACACTATCCTTAGTGTGATGACAGCACTACATATAATTTACCACTGCATTCACAAATTTGAAATTTTGGCAATTGTGAAATTATTTTGGAGAATGCAGAGAGATCATCAGTAGCTGCTGTCCACTGTTAGAAATGTAAAGCTGCCCTAGAACCGAAGTAGGGAGCAGAACATTATTTCTCTGTCCCCTCCCCAGAACCTTGGGAGCTGAACTGGACAGATGTTGGTTCGTATCATAGCCCTAAATAAAATCTCAGCTGCATGACATTTTGAAGATGGATGTGAGAGGCAAGAGAAATGTGTGAGTTGCTGGTAAGGTCTTATGCCCTTGGATCCATGCCCCCATATATTATGAGTGAGAAGCAGATCTAGCAGTCAATGCAAGATGATTGTTAGTCTTGCCAAGTACTTTCTGCACACCCTGCTACATATCATTTCTTGTCTATTTTCCAATCCCAGAATTTAACTACAGAATTTGCTCCCCAAAATTTCAGGAGTCTCCCTGACAATCCGGGAGAGTAGGTAAGTACCCAGTATTGGCAGTTTGTTTCTCTATACACAGCTGTATCACTGATCTCTAAATAAGATCATCAATTTACAAATGATCAACCAATCCTTCAACTAAGTACAATACAACCAGCTCAGTTCATGTATCTCTGTATATATCGCAGGTCATAAACAAAAAGTGTAACACTCTGTGACTCCTAGTACACAAGTTATGACAAAAAACAGAACCACTAAAATGGCACTGCAATCTAAAGCAGCACAGATAAAAATGAGTAAGCCACCCACTTACAGACCTTGTATGCAGCAAATATATTGATGTTGCATGCGCTATAGCATGTTCCAACATACAAATGTCTTTGTGGCTGAAGGAATGATTTTCAGATTCCTCAGACAATGTCGTCCTGTATCACATACTGTAGAATAAAAAAACAGATGTAATAGATGTAAAAGTGCAATACTGATAAGATATGAACCACCCCACATGTGTCCGGATGATGTGAAGAGTGATGACTGGGTCCTTTTTTTTTTATAAGCAGAGTAAGTATATAAATGTGACTGCTGTTTGTACAATTAAGTAGTGCTGGAGCACTTCTGCAATGCAATAGGAAGGAAGACCTGTGAATACAGCATGGCCATCTCTCTGGTAGACAAGCATAGGTTCTTCAGAGAGAAAAATACAGTAGTTAAGAAAATGAATAAAAATGGTGATGACAAAAAAAAGACATGGCTTGCACTATAAACTCTTGTATGTATGGTGTGTGCGCAAGCAAAGCAAATAAAAGCAAAAACTAAGGATACTGTTTCTACCTCTATATTACAGGGCATAGATTAAGGAAACCAGAGATTATCATTTATTTATGTTTGAGGAGGATTAGGTACGAAACCCCAATGTCAGAATACCGACAGCAGGATCCTGACGGATCGCAATAAGTATTTTTACACTACCCCTAATCTCTCTAGCAGCCTAACCCTAACAGTCCCCTCCCACAACCAAACCCTAACCTCCCCCTAATGCCTAACCCTAACATCAAGACCAGTACTTACCTTCGGGATATGTCAGGATTCTGACCATCAGTATCCCCCCAACTGCCAGGATCCTGACCGCATCCCGTTTGACGAATCCCCTGTGTATGCAAATGTAAATATGGGAAGTATTATAGAAGTGCTATTCCTTAAGTTTATAACAAGGGTTCTCAACTCCAGTCCTCAAGTGTCACCAACAGGTTATGCTTTGCGGATTGCGGAGTTAGTCTATTTTGCTGGGTCAGTAATTATCCCACTTGCTTTTGCTTTTACAGACAGACATCCTATAAACATGTTTGAAAGATTTGAGAGTTGAGAACTACTGGTTATATGAAAAAAAAAAAAGGTGACTATGTCTGAAAGCTACCATAAATAACCTTCCAGTCTTCAAAAAAAAAAAAAATGTTTACTTTGGATGGGCAATATACATTTTGCAGTAGCAGCTTCACAAAAATGTATAATAATAAAAAAGAAAGACAACAAAGACGAAAGGCAATATTCATGTGTTTAAACAAAAGAGGTGACTTGCCATCCATATAGTATATCTCCTCTGTCATTATTATTTAATCACTAGACTAAGACCAAAGGTTTAACTAAACATTAAAAGAATCTGTTATAGATATTCATATTTGTCCTTATTTACATATATCATTAACAGTAATAAAAATTTAATTAATACCAATTTCATTAACATTCAGATATCATAAAAAAAAAAAAAATACATTTTGATTCCCCCATGCCTTTAGGTAATAATAAACCTAAAAAGACAGAATACATATACAGCACTCTGTGGCAGCTGATCAAGCATGACAAATTTATGCAACGTTACCCATCATTAAGCATGATTTAGTTGCATTTCTTAAAAACATGTAAGCAAAATAATTATGAGATCCTATCTTTTTGGGGTACAGATGGAATAATTCCTTTATAATGACATTTCGCTTCCTTCCGGCAAATCCAGGCGTATCCTGCGGGTTGACACAGTTTCTCAAATTCCACTTTGAAGCTGTCAGAAAATGGCAGCAATCAAAATATTGATACTTAAAGTTGAAATGAGGAGACAGCTTGAACTAGCTTTTAGCTATAGCTTTGGAGCAACATAAATCAGAAACTCTGTAGAACCGATTGTGAGTCCCTGAAAACTACAGATCGCTCATTACACTTGGCAGCAAAGGGAAAAAATACAGCAACAAAAAACCCTCATGTAAACGTGTACTTAAATCTAGCATTTGTAACATTTTTAGTAAAGAATTTGCAAGAATTCAAACTGTGCTTATAAAAAGCTAGTGATTTTTTTCCCATTAGCAGAAATAAATACTGTAAGCAATGCTGAAGCTACAGTACGTCTACAGGATGATTTGGACTTGTGGTGTGGTTGTGCCTCTGGTTTTTCTAATGGTGCCCATACACTTGTGAGATACCGCATCTGTGAGAGAAATCGAAGGATTGTATGCACATTTTAGGTACCTTGAGACGTGATGCGCGGGTACGCTGCTCGAATGTCGCGTCTCAAGATAGTATGTGCTGCACATAATATTTCTCACATCGCAGTGCGATCACATGTGGTTTTTAAACCACATGCGATATATCGCACTGCGATGGGCACCCGCCGGGAGCTGCCAGTGGCCGCTCCCACTCGGCGGTGACATGCCCATCACGTGATTACCATCGCATGATCATCACTTTGGCAGTTCAGGTGCGATTTCATTGCACCTGAACTGCCAGTGCGATGCCCCACGATGTTGCGTCGCGGGGCATCGCACAAGTGTATGGGTACCATAACTCTACACTGTTGACAAACGCACACATGTAAGCGAGTTCTTAAAGCTACATTAATATCTAAAGTGGTGAACCTTATCATCCGCCATGTTAAAATGGCTGCTTGATCACAGCTTCAGATTTTTTTTTCACGCATCCCCCCCCATCACCGCCCACTGTGCCGCACATCATTAGCTTTCAGCTGAGAGCTCCGAGATAAACCTCTGACTTACTGATTATACAGCTACATGGAGCAGCTCTTGATGCTTTGTGCACAGAAGAGCTAACTGCAGACGCAAACACAGATATAGAGAGCCACAAAGCACACATTTTAGGTTAGGGTTCAGGAAGGTGGGTTAGGGTTAAAACACCCACTGGGAACCGCCAGAAATGTGAACGTTGGGATGCTACAGTTGACATTCTGACCTTCGGGATCCTGACCCCCGGGATTCCGATACCATCCTGTTCATAATGTTGACATACTGTTTTTTTGCTCATTTTTAAACTTAGGGTCAGGGTCACACTGAATGACGACATACTGGTTGTCGATCTAAAGTCCATGTCAGAATTCAGTTTCTGATAACGGTGTGAGTGTTGACTTGTCATACCGCACCCACTCTGCTACCTCCATGCTCCATTAACATTATCAGCAATCACTTCTGTCTGTAGCATTTTGATTACTGTGTTTGATTCCCCCAGACCTCTTATTCTGGGTCAGGACTGCACGGTAGCAGTCACAGCTTTGACTCAGGGTATAGGGTTCAACACGGGGTAGCCAAGCAATGGATTAGACCAGTGGTTCCCAAACTTTCTTGAATCACGGTGCCCTAGAGTATCAGCATTTTTTGCATGGCGCCCCTAGGCTAAGAGTTTTTCATTTAACATTTTGGGGGCAAAAGTAATTAAATTGTGCCTACCTGTCACTCTTAGGATCAGCTATGTGGTGCAGTACAGAGTTGTGATTCTGATTGTCAACATGTTTTATGATTGTAAACCACCAGCACTGCTTTTGTTTCACTTTGACCATAAATAATTTGATCTTAACTTGGACCACCACCCGTGGCACCCCTGCAAGTGCCTCGCAGCACCCCAGGGTGCCTAGGCACACCATTGTGAACCACTGGATTAGACTGATAGCTCTTATCACAGAAATTCAGAAGATAAAGGCACCCTGCAGGAATGTAGCAAGAGCTAGCAAGGTGTAATCCAGTTACTACTCCAGTAAACAATCCAGGTTGATTCACAAATCTTGCAAGTAACCAGTCTGCACCTTTCCGCACTGTTTAACATTGTGCTTCTTAGATGGAGGTGTTCATCCACTAACTGCCATAGTGAGGGGACTGATTCCTCTTTCTATTCTAGTGCCACAAAGACAATGGATGGAAGCCAAATCCCAGCGCTACATATTAATTCAGGAGGCGCCATTAAGTGATACCTTAATACAACTATACAGATTCCCCCACCGCTTTCCTGGCACTACAGCACTATAAAATAATGTTGGAGATGCACAAATTTCTTCTGGACACCCTCTGCGAGAGTTAACACATTTTGGCCAAAATGTATTAAGCCTTAACAAGTGGTAAAGTGGAGATGGATCAAGAGTGATGAATGACCAGCCAATCAGCTTCCTAACTGCCATTTCACAGTCAGTTTGTGTTTGAAAAATGACAGACCAATGCATACATTAATGTCCAGGGCCGGTACTAGGTTCTCATACTACTCCCCCAGACTCCCATAGCTGCTTCAATGTTTCACAGAGTGGGAGATTGTGGATTGCATTTGGAAACCCCCCTCTAAAAATCCCGCTTGTCCATTAAGTGGGGGTTTCCAAAATCTTGAGGACTTTGCACCCAATTTTGGATTACCGCTGGTTTGCATGCTCCCGATACCTGTGGTATCCAATGTATAAAAGCATGTCTTGGTTTCCTTTCAGTCAAAATACCTGGGGGGGAAAGGGGGCGGGGGGGAGTGCGCGAAAAAAAAAGTCAGACACTTATCTGTGCGTTCCCGGTCCTACAGTCTCTGCGTCTCCTGGTCATCTCACCTCCATCTTTCCACTGCGGAGTAGGATGCTGGGAGGTAAGGTGGCTGCTGGGAAATGTAGTTCACCCTGCAGCTGCCTCCGGACACACACACACCTGGGGTCACAGGGGTCTCACACACACTCACACTAGGTTGATGCAGAAGACCAGATGCCGGCTACTGCAGACACCACTGCAGAAGGCACTAGCGCATGCAGGGGGTGTTTCCAAGTACCTAGAACCCCCCAACCTCCTGCTGCTGATCCATCACCGTGGGTGAGCGATTTTTTTGTGTGTGTGTGTGTGTGGGGGGGGGGTTTCGTCAGTGACGCTGCAGCCGCCTTCTCATCAGGACTGATGTCTGCTGCTACCTACTCCCTCCTGAAGGCACTCAGGCATTTTTTATGCCTTCCAACAGTAATGTGATGTGCAGTAGAGAAATGGTGCCAGTCGCGGACTCTTCGTCACCCAGAAATCAAGACTCACAAGCGCCCGCAGTCTACTCCGACATTTTCCTTTATACTAACATTCGTTAAGGATACCCTGACAAAGGTTGCTATAAAGCAAAATGTTGGGAGTAGCCTGCGGGCACCTGTGAGTCTTCATTTCTGGGTGACGAAGAGTCCGCGGGTGGCACCATTTCTATACTGCACATCACATTACTGTTGGAAGGAACCACAGCAGTTTACGGAGTGCATACTACCTCAGTCTCCGCCCTCTTATGCTGGGCTCCACCCCCTCTTTGGAAACCCTCCTTCACAAATCCTGCGTTTGCCCCTGAAAGGTAAGTCATTAAGGACAAACTAAGCTAAATGGAAACTTCTAATTGCTTAATTTGTCATTAAGGGGGTGTCCAAGGGATTTCAGAGATGATTTTTACTAAAAAAAAATAACGATTTTAGGAAAAATCACATTCTTCTGAGGCTATAAGAAAAAAAAGACACAATGATTTCTATAGAAATCACCATGGCTCATTTTCTCCCCTTCAATTAAATAGGAGAAACCGTCAGCTGTGGGAAAAACCCACTGTGTGCAGTATTTAGTGTCATGTCACCATTAAGCAATATTTGGTTTTGTATCTTTTTGGTACATCTCACTAATTCATTTGAGTAAAACATCAGCTCCTGTCTTCAGCTTTGTAGTTATACATTGTATGTTGTTTGTTTATACCTGCATTGTAATGTACAGCTTTCCCATGTTTGTACTGTAATCACTGTTAAAAAATATAATAGTGAACTACTGTATACCGTTTATTGTCAAGCTCTTATAATATACAGTAGTATTCACAAACTCAATTTGCAAAGTTTACTGTAGTTCTAGCAAATCTTTTTAAATCAGTAATCTGGCGCAATTCATGGCTATTAATCAATTATCGCAATTTATCCATTGACACACTCCTGACAGCACCCAATCTTTAGCAAACTAAAGCAGGGTACACACTGAGACAATATGTACCCAGGAGGGAATACATACATATTACCGGCAGCCGGGATCCCGTCTTGTCATGATCCCGACTGCGGGATCCCGGCACCAGTATGCCAGCAACTGGGCGAGCGCTAGAAAGCCCCTTGAGGGCTCGCTGCGCTAGCAACGCTGTGGGCACGGTGGCTCGCTGCGTTTGCCACAGGATTTATTCTCCCTGTGGTGCCGGTATTCCGGCAGCCGCATTTCACCGAATGCTGGGATTCCGGCATCAGCATTGTGACCGCCGGGATCCCGACAAATGGTCTCGGGATTGCCCCCCCCCCAGGAGATATGTCTGCTCCTTTCTTCATTACATATGCTGTGGTTGCTAGAACTATCACTAGCTTTTATGTGCAGCACATCAAACCCAGCGATGTCGCTAGTGACCACAGGCACCCGCAAACTGCCTGTGCACACTGAGTGATCAGGCCGATATGTCAGTCCAAATCATCCGTAACAGACATATCAGCCCGACATCACGTCACTGTGTACCCAGCTTAACACTTCCTGCAAGTAGTCAACCCTTCAAAGGTTTTTCAGACCGATGGGAGTGACAACACAGTATGCGGCATTGGTGTATCTACAATGAGTGCAGGATGCAGTGACGGCACACTATGCACCCATATAATTATACTTTCCTCTCTGGAGTCCTGCGGCAGCAAGCGTTATAGGCAGAAATCACCGGCCACATGGACGGACGACGCATGCATGCACAAACCCCTGGCTTGTATGGACTGCACCGACTGCAGCCCATAGAAGCCGGATTGGGCTGTTTGAAATCCAGGGATTGGCTTCAAAGGAAAAAGTAACTAACATAAATACTCTCTGCACCTCAAGTTAATACAATAAGACTAACATCTTCATATACATGTTCCAGGATAACCCAATAAATGATAATACACAAATGGATTGTCTCCTACTCATGCCTCCCCCTACGTTGTAAAGTTATGTTGGTTTACTGCCACTGCAAAAAAGGAAGGACCAACAAATTGGTAATGGGCGCTAAATAGGGTTGTGATGTATGAGCTGCTGCCTAAAATAGGTTAGTCAGACCTAAAAGACATGTGTAAAACAAAAGTGTAAAGAGGCAGCGCTAACTAAGGAAACAGATTGATTGTCAGTTGATTAACAGATTTAATATAAGAATGAATGGTTAAAATGAATTCATATAAAACACAATGTCAAATATAAAAAACATGTAAACCTTCTAGTCACCATAGTTTTATAAACATGCCACACCTCGCCTGTCTATGATAGTTTGCAGGTGGACAGTTGGTATTTCTTAGGACTGATGGGAGTCACAGGAACGGTTTAAACCTCACTTTCACTGCTGGAGGAAGAAAGTCCCTTAAGTATAGAAGTTCAAATTGTATCGTCCTCACCAGAGTTGCGGTGTCCTTGGGTATATTTCGATCCTTTTAATAGAAAAAGTCCAACAATAGTTGCTGACTGGAGGTCCAGTGATGGTTCAGGCGGGGATTAAGTCCATCCAATAGATTGGAGGTGACAGGGAAGCACAGCTGACACATTTCGCAGCCAATACTGCTGCTTTTCCAAAGGTTTGAATGGTGTGGCATGTTCATAAAACTATGGTGACTAGAAGCTTTACATGTTTTTATATTTGACATTGTGTTTTATATTAATTAAATGTAACCATTCATTCTTATGGTAAATCTGTTAATCAACTCACAATCCATCTGTTTCCTTAGTTAGCGCTGCTCTTTTCTCTTTTGGTTTACTGCCATGTAGCAGACCACGTAGCTCCACCTGGTGTGAGGGGAGGGCACTGTACTTTTACTAAGCAGTAGTACAGCTTTAAAATTATAACAGGATACACAAACCTTGGAAGACACAGCTAAGGTGGCAGCTAAATTTCAACTTCAACAATTACATCTATAATGCCATACACCAATCAGTTACAATCGAGAAAACATTTTATTGCCAGCACAAAGGCTGTATGAAATTCCAGGTCTTCTGAGCGAAAGATGAGATTTACACCAGTGTTGCTTATTATCTTGCTTAAAAAAAAAAATTCTCTAGAACAAATAAATCAAATATGCCTCCAGCATGCCCAAATAAATAAATTACAGACATCTACACTGGCAGCAATGGTATTTTAAAAAGCTTGTGCAAGCTTGTTGTGCATTGTCAGTAGTACACACTCGGCTTTTAACTAAAGCATCAGAAAAAATTAAGAAACCTTTTCATAGTTTCAGATCTTTAAAAGAACCTATGGCTGGAGCACATTCTTTACTAATTAGGTGCTTCTGCCCTATTCAACAGGGTCGTACGAGCCAGACATTGTATATATTATAATGAGGGAGACAATTTTATTATTAACTATGATTTCACTGGGGATTAGGTTAATGCAGTATTTCTTTTGTTTTTAGCTGTTAGAAAATGCACATTATATATCTTTTCTCAATCCAATGAGATCAAGGATACAAACAGGAAAAAGAGGCAAGACAATTTATGTTAACATCTTATTCACAGTTGCCTTGCAGTAAAAAGTTTGTGGTCCTTGCAGACAAATATTCTACAAAATTCTAGCTAGAACTAAAACAATAAGAAAATGCTTTTAAGATATAAATAACACACAAAGTATTTTTATGAAGACAGCTGTATTTTCCTACATAAAATAATTTACCAAAATTTTTTTTGGTAGACTATAATATACATACATATATATATATATATATATATATATACACACACACACACACACACACACACACACACACACACACAGAGTATATATTTATATAAAATGTTGAGCCCATTATTGAGGAGTATTACAGTAGCTATATATTCTTTAGTCATTTTTATATTTTAGCTTCTTATATCATATAAGTGCATATGGATTTACTTAGGCTTTCCTCTGATCTACAGAATTTGTGATGTCAGAAATAATGTCAATATTTGGTTCAAGTTAGCATATTACATACTGATCCGTATTGCTAAGCTATGTACAAATGAACCTTGCAATTAGTTGCCTTCAGAGATCGCATAATAATTGGCCGAAGTTCACATACAAGTTTCAAATTAGAGGACCCACAATTATTTAGTACATTTCCAAACAAGAGGTACATTGTAAACATCAAAGAATATTTAAAACAAATCCAAAATATTTTAATTATAAAGCACTGATTAGGAAAAAGTTATTAAAAGATAAAAAAAAAAACTAAATATCTTTAGTAGCATTGTCAAGTTTAATTACAAAAAATAAAAAATAAATGTTTCACAAACATAACTTTATACAGAACAGGCCATTCTTCAAAATGGAGCATTTACATGAGAAGGACACTTGTTATATAGACCTCAAGACACCTGCGACAACTCTGGCAAAGTTACAGCCTTTCCTGGTAGGAGAAAAAGGCAGCACAAAACGGGACACAACACACAAATCTGCACTTTACGGCAGGACAGCAAAATGAAAACCACTGCTGAAGAATACTATACTACAGTTTGTCAGAATGTATGTGGAAAAAATATTTAAATCATGTGGTGGGAAACAAAGTGGTCTGAGGAGATCAAAACAAACTTGTTTTTTTACTTCAACACTATGGGGCTTATTTATAAAGAGAGTCGGGTTGTAAATCACATAACTTCGGATCGTGTTTCTGTCAGATACCTAAAAGGGCAATGCCTATTACCAAGACATGGCTAGTAGGAGCATTGCCATTTTATACACTGAGCAGAAATAAGATCCGAAGTGATGGGTTTTACAATCCGACTATTCATAAATAAACTCTTCACTTTGTGAAACCTTAATCCCTAGAACATACTGGGTGGAATTCAAATGTAATTTGCGCCGGCAGCCAGCTGATGGCACCCAATGGAGCTTTTCAATTGTAGCTGGGTGCAATCGGCTGCCAGCAATGACATTTTAGCTCGCACCCCCGGGATGAAAAATGACCTGTTTGAGCGCACAAACTGCATTTTTCGGGGTCGCGCCCATTTGTTTAGTTGGGTTTAGATGCTTTATGCTCAGCTGGATCAATTGAATATCGCCCCAGTGATCTCCCGTCTTCAGACGTGAGGTCGGGGCGCGATAACAATTGAATTCCCACCAATGGCTACTGCACAGCATTGTGGTATGGGCATAATCGCATGGAGATATTACATCAGAAACGGAGAGGCTTATGAATACAGTGTACAAAATGAATGGGTCAAATTTATATTATAACTAGATATAAAACCAGTAGAAAACAGAAAGGGACCTAGGACTTGGGAGGAGAATTATATGGCCCAAAGCATACAAAGAATTTTATTTTTAATTATTTTCATTTATTTGACACTGCAGAGTATTTTGTGCTGATCATATTAATAAAGGGGCGCTAAATAATTAAAACTGATTAAGGAGGGCATAGGTGTTAGAAAGGGGGGAGGCAAGGAGACAGCTACCCCCCCCCCCCCCAACAAAATAATTGAGACGAGCCAGCCAATGTACCCCACCCTGCACTCAGCTCCTACAGTGTGTGGCTGTTTACTGTCTAGGCCAGGCCTGGCCAACCTGTGGCTCTCCAGCTGTTGTAAAACTACAAGTCCCATCATGCTTTGCCACAGATTTGCT
The DNA here is from genome assembly GCF_028390025.1 of Pseudophryne corroboree. Taxonomy (NCBI): domain Eukaryota; kingdom Metazoa; phylum Chordata; class Amphibia; order Anura; family Myobatrachidae; genus Pseudophryne; species Pseudophryne corroboree. The sequence continues at coordinate 581,396,854 of NC_086448.1, forward strand.
ATTAGAGAATGCTAAAACTGTGGCAAGGCATGCTGGGATGTGTAGTTTCACAACATCTGGAGAGCCACAGGTTGGCCAGGCCTGGTCTAGGCCTTTCTCACCTCCCACTTCATATGTTCTTCCCCACCTTCACGTTGTCCCCCCTCCTTGTAGCACCACATCGCCCACCCAAGAAAGATAGATAGATAGATAGATAGATAGAGAGAGAGATAGATTGATAGAGAGATAGATTGATAGAGAGATAGATTGATAGATAGAGAGATAGATATCTGTCAGGTAGATGGTGTGATGGGTTAAATCCAGCTGCCCCGGAGGAGGCGACATTTAGCAATTTAGGGGAGCTAAAAATTAAAATATCTTTACCCCCAACCTAAAAAAAATGTGGTGCCTGTGAAGGAGAGTAATAGTTTAGATGCGGTTGCATTTTGCCAGTAATAACGAGTTCAGTGTAAATACTGTAAATAGCCTTGATATTTCAGAATGCAAAGTCATACAAAATAGGCCACACCCCCAATTTCCCAAGAGCATGCAAAATGCATCAAGGCCAAGCTTGCTTACCAGGAGCAATGTCTATCATTGGCAACTCTCTACACCTGTTTCTATTAAAGTTTTTAGATAGATCTAACTGAAGGCAGACAACATGAGTATGAATTTTACATGCTATGTACAGGGCATCAGTAAATTAAATATGGATAAATATAAAAAAAAAAAAAAAAAATGTACACAGGTAAGACCAGTGGTATCACTGGGCTTTGAACAACGGTGTGCTGTCCAAAATGATTGGGACTTAAGCCCCGTACACACTGGCTATCTATGCCTAATGTGCGAAGATCGCTATATCGTTGAACAATATATAATTCAACGCTACAGCGCATACACACTGAACAATATAAATGAACAATATTGTTCAGTGACGTCATACCCACATTCACCGAACATGCAGTTTAACAATATAGTCAAAATTAAGCTGCATGTTCGATAGACCATTTGTTAACGTGAATGACCCACGGGTGCGTGCATCGTTCAGTCATACACACTGGACGATATGAACGATAGATCTTTCAAAAAACATTGAAACATGAAAAGAGATTGTTATCGTTCATATCGTCCAGTGTTATTGGCCGGTGTGTACGGGACTTTACAGTTTTACGAACACACCGCTTTCTCTTTAAATAGCTATAGCAATGCTAAACAATGGGAGGAAGAAAAAAAACAAAAAAACGGTTGGATTTATTAATGGGTGAAAAGCCCTGGATGTGGTACAAAATGTCAACATTCAGGTAGTCTTGTGACATGGACATTATATTGTCATTGTGAATGACTACAGATAGTATGTTGATATACTGTAGCATATTTAGCCCTAACCCTAACTGTACCTTAACCACAGCCTAACTGTAACCCTAATCACAGCCTAACCCTTAACCCGGACTGTGCACATTGTCCCTGTTGACATTATGTTCCTGTCGGCACTTTGCCCAAGTCAACATTCTGAATAGCAGCATAATGACACAAACCAAAAGTCCTAATGCTGCCAAAAAAAGCTTCACCCTATTTATCAAAAGGGTATTGCTGGTTATAGCATTAACCGCGTCTCCCATGGAGAAGTCTACCCTATGTAACACAGCTGTACGTGTACCACCACAATACTTTTTCAATTATAATAGTGGTAACAGCAAAATAATAAAATGCTTTGAATACAATATACTTTAAAGATTTATAATTTTTAAAGACCTGTATCTCTATTTTTTCAAATATTTACTTCTTACTAGAGCCAAGTAGTTGCTTTACGCATGACCATAATCCCTGAAATGGGCCTGGAAAAGCAGTAAATTACTCTTACCAATCTTGGCCAGTATCTCCCAGCTGCCTAGGCACCACCGGAAACAGAGATTGTAGTAAATAGGACTCTAATCGTGGAGTATAAAAAAAAACCAAACAGTGACAGCAATTTTCTGAGAGGAATTGGCGACTGGTGTTAAAAACACAAAACAAAACCCACATTAGTACATTAGATTGGTGTAGCCTTTGTTAACGCTGCCACCTGGAATCAGGGATATTCCACACTAAACGCATAACTTGATTATATCTCCTCTTTGTACTTCATGAAAAACAAAATGATCAGTTATTGGGAGCTATCCTTTATTCCGCTGACCTCGTATTGAATTTTGGATTCTTCATATACCTGGACCAAATAATTCTGCTTTAATTGACCCCTTGTCAAGCGCTGTGCCAATGAAGTCAGAGTTGACTCTATAAACCCACTTCCTTTTGATGCTATGTACAGGCAGGGCTGGTTCTAGACAATTTGGCTCGCAGTGCGAGCATAAAAAAGTTGTCGTCGACCCCCACACATTCAAAATTACAACCCCCCCCCCCCCCGGACATTTAAAAAACTATTTTGCGCATGCTCCCGGTGAGGGGGCATGACCTCGCTAAAATGGGTGTGGTCTCACTAGAATAGGCGTGGCCTCGCAGGAAAAGACGACCTTACACCCCAGTTTTTGACTCTGCAACAGACTATGCCACCACTGGAAAAAAATAAACATTCCACCATATTAAGCCCCACACAGTAATGCCTCTTGCACCATATTATGCCATACACCGCAATGCCCGTGATATATTATGCCCTACAGTAAAGCTTCTAATTACTTTTAAATTACCTGCTTGTTGCCAGGGGTATCATGCGCTGGATGTCACGCTTGTTGCCAGGGGTTTCATGCGCTGGGTGTCACGCTCGTTGCCAGGGGTTTCACGCACTGGGTGTCACGCTTGTCGTTAGGGGTTTCATGCGCTGAGTGTCATGCTCGTTGCCAAATGTTTCATGCACTGGGTGTCATGCTTGTTGCCAGGGTTTCATGTACTGGGTGTCATGCTCGTTTCCAGGGGTTTCATGCTCTGGCATCCATGCTCGTTGCCAAGGAAAATGTTCGTTGCCAATGGGGTGAAAGTATATTGGCTGGCGTGCGGCAGCCCGCCAGCACAGATTTCTCTCTCTCCCCCATCCTCCCTCTTCCCCAATACTACTCTGCTAGGGGGGGTGGAGTTTGGTGGAATGACGCAGTTGCGTTATGATGTCATGATGCAACCACCTCATTCTGCCAAATTCTGAACCCCCTCCTCCCCCCAAGCGGAATACTATGCTAGAGGGAGGAGGGGGAGCAGTATGAGCCATAAAAGTGCCGCCGCAAGAAACGGCGCTGTGTACAGGTTAATCTGGAAATGGTCACCGAACATTGTACATGTCCCACAACTTCGACTATAGAGGAGCTACAGGAATGAGAAATATTTTTACTGACAATCATTATGAGTGAAAGATTTGTGAGCAGTTCCATACTTGGGAGTGTTTACTAGAGATCCCCATGGGATTGAGGAATGTCAGTCACTGCATTAGATTCTTGAAGCCTTGCCTCATGCTCTGCTGCGCTGGCCTATATAACGGACAACTGATGTCACATTGTGACATTAATCAGTAACACTAACAAGCCACACAAGCATATGAAATCATATATAAAAGAATTACATATATAGTATACATTAGTGTTGAAACTGTAATAAATATAATATATTTAACAAACTAAGGGCCGAAAAGTAAGACTTTTGAGTATATATTGAAATATAAAGAAAAAAAAACAGACATTTTATACATGGAGATATGTAAAAGTAAGCATTTCCCAATAAGGATCCAGTACAAAAAAACTAATTAGCCAATATTTAAAACAAATAAATGGCAAATTTGGGGTGATGCAGAGTTGCATGCATTTCCAATTTTCAGACAGATCACTGCCTGTGCTCTGTGACCAAGTATATGCAACTATGAACAGAGATTGATATTCGGAGATGGATGCAGCCACTGTGCTTGCATGCGGCTGCATCCATCTATGAATACCCGCCACTTCCTATCTCCCTCTATTCCTCACATCTTGTCCTGTTCTTCCACCTAATCCTCTCTCTCTCCTTCTCCTCTCTGTACTTCGTCTTTTCTGCCTTGCTCTATCTCCTCTCTCCCCTGAGGTGAGGATGGAGTCAGTAGGGGAGGAGTAGGTATTGTATACGAGATCCCGTTGATTGGGATGCCAGCCATCAAAATAATGATGGTGGCATCCCGGATCTTAAAATACCGACCGCAACTAAGTAAGGTAACCCTGATCACTTAACCCCCTAACCCTAACTCCTAACCCGCTTTCTTGCAGCCTGACCCTAACCCCCCCCCCACCCCCCCACTGTAGCCTAAGCCTCACCCTCCCCAGTGGTGCCAAATTCTAACCTCTTCTACCCGCAGCCTAAACCTAACCCTCCCTGGTGGTGCCTAATCCTAACACCCCCTCCCCACAGTCTAACCCTAACCTTTCCCAACCGCAGCCTACACCTCCCCCTACAGCCTGACTCCCCCCAACCCCCACACGCACTTCCCTGTGTCCTGGCAGTCCTCTTTCGGGATTCCAGTGGCTTGGATCCCGGTGCTGATATTTCAATCAATGTGGGGAAACCAGCACCGGCATTCCGGCGTTGGTATTCTGACTGCCGGGATCCTAACCCCATCCCCAGAGCAGATAGTGGTGCATTTTGGGGCCTATGTGTGTCTATCAACTCTAAGGGGGGAATTCAACTAGCCTCAAGATTTTTTCCACCTAATTTTGAATTACCATGGGTATGCACGCTCCCGATACCCATGGTATCCAATTTAAATAAATAGGCGCAGGGTTATCAGCTCTGAAAACCCAGAGGCGCATTAAAAAAAAAATGTTATTCACCTTTCTGGTGTTCTCCCCTCCATCTACCGACTGTGGAGGGGGGTGCTGGAGGCTCAGGAACTGCTCGGAGATGTAGTTCTCCCAGCTGCTGCACCCGAGGGAGGAATACAATCACATGGGGGGGGGGGGGGGGGGGTTACCACACACACACACACACACTCATGCACACACAGGAGATATCCAATTAGCGTGGCTAACGGATTCGCCCCAGGCTATCCTATTGTCCCTGAAAAGCCTGAGCGAGCCGCGGCTTATCGGGAATTTGTTTCACCTGCCTTGTGCTTTTTCTGAGAACATTATTTTTTTTGTGACGAATGAACAGCAATAGCAAATACAAGTTGAGGATCCCAAATCCAAATATTCCGAAATACGGAATTTTTGGAGTGAGACTGAGATAGTGAAACCTTTGTTTTCTGATGGCTCAGTGTACACAAACTTTGTTTAAACACAAAGATATTAAACATTTTGTATTAAATGACCTTCAGGCTGTGTGTGTAAGGTGTAAATGAAACATAAATGAATTGTGTGAATGTACACACACTTTGTTTAATGCACAAAATTATTAAAAATCTTGTCTAGATTGACCTTCTGGCTGTGTGTATAAGGTGTATATGTAACATAAATGCATTCTGTGCTTAGATTTAGGTCCCACCCCCATGATATCTTATTATGGTACGCAATTATTCCAAAACACGGAAAAATCCGATATCCAAAATACCTCTGGTCCCAAGCATTTTGGATAAGGGATACTCAACCTGTAACAGCAAAACATTGTTAAAAAAATATATAATTTTTTTGCCAATAATTTGATACCCTCACACTCACAGATACTCATACACACCTTACACATACACTTTACACTCATTGCTGCTGTTGAAGACCCAGGTCCAGGCGCTGTATAAGACACAGCTTTGAAAGGTGAGTAGTTAAAGACTAATTAAACTTATTGAAAACTTTCAATTGCTTAATTGGTCCTAGGGGGGTGCCGCCAGGGTGACTGAGCAAGCCCCAGTGATGTTTCCTAAAAGATGCGTGAAAAAAGTTGCAGTGATTTTTATAGAAATATGCTGTGATCTCTATGGAAATCATCATGACTCATTTTATTCCCTGTAATTGAATAGCAAAACCCCTGCCCTCAATTGAATTCTATTATGTATTCAATTGAGGGCCCCACAATTTCTGATATTAATAGTACACATATAAAACCAAACTGGGTAATTGCTCGAATTAAGGCCAGGTTACAATATTTCAATGTTTCCAAGTGGCATCTGGATAGAAGATGAGAATATATGTATGTTCATAGGAATATACTAGAGAAGAATGAATAAATAAGATTATAAATGGGAAATTTATAAATATGGAGTTTCAGTTTTAGGGCGGGATGTATTAACATACATCGCCGCCCCTCGCCGGTTACCGCAGCGATGTTGATCGCATATGTACTAACATATGCGATCAACATCGCGATGCGGTAACGGAGGCCCCCCGCGATAACTGTTGGGTGGTCTGTGGGGGGTCTCCGTCACCTCCCAGGGGTCCCCACACTAGCTAGATGCCGGAAAGCAGCAGCAGGCTGCCCCCGACGCCTCCTCCTGCCCCCTGCAGCCGGAAGGACGTCCGGCTCCGTTGCTAGGGGGAGGAGGAGATTACCTTCCGGGTCCAGGGCAGCCTGGAGGAAGGTAAGCCATAGGGGAGGGGGGTCGGCGTCTGCAGCGGTGTCGGCGGGTTGCGGCGGTCGGCGAAAAGAAGCCCATAGGCTTCTATAGGGTATCGCCATCCAGAGATGGCGATACCCTCGACGCCGAAAACGCGGCGGTAGGGTGTTAGTAAATATGAAAATGCGGTAAAACCCCTGTTTTCGGGGGTTTTACCGCATTTTTGCTTTAGTACATCCCGCCCTTTATCTCAAAATGCATTATAATCATTACAAGATTATTACTGTACCCACAATTAAACTTCTGTTATATATTAGCAGTGTTACAGATTCCTCTTATCTGTAGATGACACAATTAACCCTGTTTAGACACAAAGCACATTTCTCAGACATGGAAAAAGACGTTTTGACTGTTACTTAGAACTAGAGATGAGCGGGTTTAGTTCCTCGGAATCCGAACCCCCCCCGAACTTCACCCATTTTACACGGGTCCGAGGCAGACTCGGATCCTCCCGCCTTGCTCGGTTTTACCCGAGCGCGCCCGAACGTCATCATCCCGCTGTCGGATTCTCGCGAGATTCGTATTCTATATAAGGAGCCGCACGTCGCCGCCATTTTCACTCGTGCATTGGAGATAATAGGGAGAGGACATGTGCAGCGTTCTCTCAGTTGTGTTCAGTGTGCTGCAAATATCTGTGCTCAGTGTGCTGCAAATATCTGTGCTCAGTGTGCTTGCAAATATCTGTGCTCAGTGTGCTGAAAATATCTACGTTCTCTGCCTGAAAAACGCTCCATATCTGTGCTGCATTGTAGTATATAGTAGGAGGACAGTGCAGAATTTTGCTGACCAGCGACCACCAGTATTATATCAGTACGGTACAGTAGTCCACTGCTCTACCTACCTCTGTGTCATCAAGTATACTATCCATCCATACCTGTGGTGCATTTTAGTTGTTGTGCGCAGTAGTAGGAGGACAGTGCATCATTTTGCTGACCACCAGTATATAATATATAGCAGTACGGTACAGTAGTCCACTACTCTACCTACCTCTGTGAAGTCAAGTATACGATCCATCCATACCTGTGGTGCATTTTAGTTGTTGTGCGCAGTAGTAGGAGGACAGTGCATCATTTTGCTGACCACCAGTATATAATATATAGCAGTGATCGCGCTAATCCCAAAAAAAAGTGGGTCCCAGGGACCCCTCACTTTCAAAAATTGGGGTCCTACCGGTCCTTTTCTGGGTCCCATCGAAATGAAGGTTCTTATTAATCTTAATCTTATTTGGACACTACAAAAGTGTTGCAAGGTGGAGGGATGGGGTGATAGTGCTGCTGGGCTGTGTAGCATGCAGGACACCCTGCACCAGAGCTGTATCTAGACATTTTGGTGCCCTTAGGTAGAAAGTGAATTGGTGTTCCACCTTACCAGATCGTAAAGTAGAGGCAGTGCGCGCGCCGAAGGCGCGCCGCAAAATTTGAGGTGCTTGGCTTCATGGGGAAGGGGCGTGACCACATAATAGTGCCAATTAACATTACATCACACAGTAGTGCCGCTTATACAGATTGCACCAGGTAGAACCTCCTATACACACTGCGCCAGGTAGAGCACGTTATACATATTGCACCAGGTACAGCTCGCTATACACTTTGCTCCAAGTAGAGCACATTATACACATTGCACCAGGTAGAGCCCTTTATACACATTGCGCCAGGCAGAGCCCGTTATACACATTACGCCAGGTAGAGCACTTTATACACATTGTGCACGTTAGAGCGCATTATTATACACATTGCACCCAGTAGAGCACGTTATATACATTGCACCAGGTAGAGCACGTTATATACATTGCACCAGGTAGAGCACATATAAACATTGCACCAGGTAGAACACTTAAGACACATTGCACCAAGTAAATCAAATATAAACATTGCACCAGGTAGAGCACGTTATACACAATGCGACCGGTAGAGCACGTTATACACAATGCACCAGGTAGAGCACGTTACACACACTGCACCAGGTAGAGCACGTTACACACACTGTACCAGGTAGAGCTCGTTACACACATTGCGCCAGGTAGAGCACGTTACACATTGCGCCAGGCAGAGCACGTTACACACATTGCGCTAGGCAGAGCACGTTATACACAATGCGCCAGGCAGAGCACGTTACACACATTGTGCCAGGCAGAGCACGTTACACACAATGCGACCGGTAGAGCACGTTATACACAATGCACCAGGTAGAGCACGTTACACACACTGCACCAGGTAGAGCACGTTACACACACTGTACCAGGTAGAGCTCGTTACACACATTGCGCCAGGTAGAGCACGTTACACATTGCGCCAGGCAGAGCACGTTACACACATTGCGCTAGGCAGAGCACGTTATACACAATGCGCCAGGCAGAGCACGTTACACACATTGTGCCAGGCAGAGCACGTTACACACATTGTGCCAGGCAGAGCACGTTACACACATTGTGCCAGGCAGAGCACGTTACACACATTGTGCCAGGCAGAGCACGTTACACACATTGTGCCAGGCAGAGCACGTTACACACATTGTGCCAGGCAGAGCACGTTATACACATTGCGCCAGGCAGAGCAAGTTATACACATTGCGCCAGGTAGAGCGCCGAGACACATTGCACCAGGTAGAGCGCTGAGACACATTGCACCAGGTAGAGCGCCGAGACACATTGCACCAGGTA
>NC_086448.1:581408478-581540978 GCF_028390025.1 Pseudophryne corroboree
TCGGACACACAAGCAGTGATTGACCATCTCCCCTTGTACCCCAGGCACACACACACTAACTGGCCCCCTGCAACAGTGCAAGCACCTCCTCGCTGGCAGAGCCCACATGGCAGGCACGGCGAGAGCCGGCAGCCAGAAGTCCGTTTACAGCAGCGCGGAGACCGGGATGGCGGGAGATGTACACCGCACACACACACGCTGGCCGGCGCTCAGAGCGGCTGTCAGGAGCGGCGGGGAAACTGACCTGCAGTGAAGCGGTGCGCTCAGTCCATGAGCACGGGCGCCAGAGCGGAGGGTTCAGGCAACAGCAAGTCTGTGATGAATCGGCGCCTCCGCGGTGCTCACCTTCTCCCGTCACAGGCATCAATCACTGACTTAACAGGAAGTGATTGGCTGCTGCAGCAGAGCGCGTCCCCGGGGACTCGCCCATTTCAGAAAAGTGAGTCACCTTCCCTCAAAATCGGGTAAAATACGCGCTATAGCGCGTTTTTGCGATCACTGTATAGCAGTATGGTACAGTAGTCCACTGCTCTACCTACCTCTGTGAAGTCAAGTATACTATCCATCCATACCTGTGGTGCATTTTAGTTGTGCGCAGTAGTAGGAGGACAGTGCATAATTTTGCTGACCACCAGTATATAATATATAGCAGTATGGTAAAGTAGTCCACTGCTCTACCTACCTCTGTGTCGTCAAGTATACTATCCATCCATACCAGTGGTGCATTTTAGTTGTTGTGCGCAGTAGTAGGAGGACAGTGCATCATTTTGCTGACCAACAGTATATAATATATAGCAGTACGGTACAGTAGTCCACTGCTCTACCTACCTCTGTGAAGTCAAGTATACGATCCATCCATACCTGTGGTGCATTTTAGTTGTTGTGCGCAGTAGTAGGAGGACAGTGCATAATTTTGCTGACCACCAGTATATAATATATAGCAGTACGGTACAGTAGTCCACTGCTCTACCTACCTCTGTGTCGTCAAGTATACTATCCATCCATACCTGTGGTTCATTTTAGTTGTTGTGCGCAGTAGTAGGAGGACAGTGCAGAAGTTTGCTGACCACCAGTATATAATATATAGCAGTACGGTACAGTAGGCCATTGCTATTGATATATTACTGGCATATAATTCAACACATTAAAAAATGGAGAACAAAGATGTGGAGGGTAAAATAGGGAAAGATCAAGATCCACTTCCACCTCGTGCTGAAGCTGCTGCCACTGGTCATGGCCGAGACGTTGAAATGCCATCAACGTCGTCTGCCAAGGCCGATACCCAATGTCATAGTAGAGAGCATGTAAAATCCAAAAAACAAAAGTTCAGTAAAATGACCCAAAAATAAAAATTAAAAGCGTCTGATGAGAAGCGTAAACTTGCCAATATGCCATTTACGACACGGAGTGGCAAGGAACGGCTGAGGCCCTGGCCTATGTTCATGGCTAGTGGTTCAGATTCACATGAGGATGGAAGCACGCATCCTCTCGTTAGAAAACTGCAGTGCCACTCCTAGATGGGCCAGGTGTTTGTGTCGGCCACTTGGGTCGCTTAGCTTAGTCACACAGCTACCTCATAGCACATGATGCAAAAAAAAAAAAAAAAAAGGTGCACCAAGGTCGCTGTGTGACTAAGTTAAGCGACCCAAGTGGCCGACACAAACACCTGGCCCATCTAGAAGTGGCACTGCAGTGTCAGACAGGATGGCAGATTTTAAAAAATAGTCCCCAAACAGCACATGATGCAAAGAAAAAAAAAGTGCAGTTTGGGGACTATTTTTTTTAAATCTGCCATCCTGTCTGACACTGCAGTGCCACTCCTAGATGGGCCAGGTGTTTGTGTCGGCCACTTGGGTCGCATAGCTTAGTCACACAGCGACCTTGGTGCACCTCTTTTTTTCTTTGTATCATGTGCTGTTTGGGGACTATTTTTTGTAGTGCCATCCTGTCTGACACTGAGGTGCCACTCCTAGATGGGCCAGGTGTTTGTGTCGGCCACTTGGGTCGCTTAGCTTAGTCATTCAGCGACCTCGGTGCAAATTTTAGGACTAAAAATAATATTGTGAGGTGTGAGGTGTTCAGAATAGACTGGAAATGAGTGGAAATTATGGTTATTGAGGTTAATAATACTATGGGATCAAAATGACCCCCAAATTCTATGATTTAAGCCGTTTTTGAGGGGTTTTTGTAAAAAAACACCCGAATCCAAAACACATCCGAATCAGACAAAAAAATTTCAGGGAGGTTTTGGCAAAACGCGTCCGAATCCAAAACACGGCCGCGGACCTGAATCCAAAACCAAAACCCGAAAAATGTCCAGTGCACGTCACTACTTAGAACATCATAGCAGTAAAAGCTGGAAACTGTAAGGGGACAGCAATTTCTTAATAAAAAGTAATACTTCCCCTTTAAAAGCAGAATAGCAAAAATGTAATGAAACCTTTAAAATAAGCAGTATCAATTAAGGACAGAACACAACATAATCAAATTGGCTACTAGATACCAGTTCCCCAGGAGCGAACAGATTTTTCTTAACATTAAAAAAAGCATGTAAATTAAGGTGACTGAAACATGCTTTCAGCTAGCAAAGTAATATGGTAGCTATTCATCACCTCAAGTCATAAAACACTAGGTCTTGTCCTTAGCATATTCTAATGAAGCCTATCATGCAAATGAGAGTGACCTTTTCTGTGCATTCTGCAAGTTCACATTTATGAGGAGTATATATAGTTTGCCAATACAAACTAGCCAAAGACTGCGTAATTACTATAATCAATTAGTAGTTAGTGTCGCTCTGCTCATTTGCAGCTAATGTCATCCAAGCAGTTTTTGAGAGAGCCACCTTTGACAAGCTTATTTTTTTGTCGTTGTTTTGTAATGAGAGGACTAAAAAAAATGCCCAGTCAGACCTTCCTAAATGGATGAGAATCGCACAGATCTTTTTCCTATACAGCTCACAGATAGAAAAGTTTGGTATACGAAATAAACTTGCATATCCTTAGAATGATATTGAACTTTTCGGCTTGGAAAACAAAGCATTAATATTTAAATATTTAAATGAAGGACAGTCTCCCATAAGGCAGTTCAGGACATGTAAAGACGAGTTGGTGGAACCCAGGCTTTATTTTTCAACGGATGAGTAAACAGGCCATACCCTCTGCTCACCGACAGTCTATTTTGTAGACAGTTATGGATAGGAAACATTACCGGAGCTGGTAATTAAAGTAAAAACTAATACTGTCTCCGAGATGGGGAATTTTGTACAGAAAGATCATTTATCACATTGTACAGTTCCAAAGGATAGAAACGAATTATCTTCCTAGTTAACAAGTATCTTTTCTTATGCTGCTAGATGCAGTAAAACCAGAATCAGAACCAATTATCCGTTCTACGATATGCAGTCTTGTATTAGAGATATATATATATATATATATATATATATATATATATATATATATTTGTATATATTCTATAACTCTTTTTTATTTACTGTGAGACCTATTTTAAGGGAGCGGCTGAACATAAAAATATGGTTGGAGGCATCAAGATAAAGGTCTTACCATGTAGATCTGCCAGTTGAAGGGATAAATTAGATTGGGGTAACAGTTCGGGCATTGCAGAGTGGCAAAGTACTCATGTCTATGAAAGAAGCATGCGCAAACAAGTTTACATTTGTTGCCTGATATGAGTTTAAAAAAACGACTAACCTCCGATTTTTATGGGTATCTACTAATTAATACTAAAATCACAAAAGTTCTGCACTCATCATATATATTATTATAAACACTCCAAACTATGGGTCAGATGTATTAACCTGGAGATGGCATAAGGAAGTGATAAACCAGTGATAAATGCAAGGTGATAAATGCACCAGCCAATGAGCACCTAACTGTTAACTTACATATTGGAAGGTATTGGCTGGTGGGTTTATCACCTTGGATTTATCACTGGTTTATCACTTGCTTATGCATTCTCCAGGTTAATACATCTGCCCCTGTATTCTCTATATTTTATAATACAGGGAATATGTTACAATTATTGCAACATTTGTTAGGTGTAAAAGCCATCTGGCCAGTCCTCCTCTATCAGTAAACATTGCCATTGCGGTCACATCAGTGTTACACATAAAGGGCCCCATACACTAGAATGATAATGCCAGATTTCATCCACTTTCGGGCATTCGGGCCGATATAACGGGTGAAATTGCGCATTTTGGATGAGTTTACGATCCAATCCGATGTGCGTTCCCGTGAGGGTCGGATCGGCTCCCCTAGATCGTTAGTGCTGCACTCATGATATGTCGGTTCCCGTAGGTATAGCTGGGATTGCATAAAATACATCGCATGCAAAATGTACCAAATCGTATGGAATCGTATGGGACCACTCCCGAGAGAGTTCAAGGGAAATCGCCTCCGACTTCAGCCATATTGTTGTAGTGTATGGGGCCCTTTAGACTCGTTTCCTGGTTTGAGGCTCTCCTGCACACTGGCTTTAAAGGTAAGACCATCATCTTGCATGTCAACTATATAACACATAGGGACGCACCTGACACAAGTTGGCTGTGATGAGCAAACACAATCATTGAAAAAAAATAAAAAATAAAAAGGCATTGGTCCACCGCACTGAGCACTCAGCATTCCTATATCTGGGGTGCATGAGGATTCTGACAATGGTTTTTTTTTACACTGAGGACCTGATTCAAAGATGGACGCAGTGTGTTGTGTGTTTGGATGCAGCAGTGATGCCCAAATAATATAATGCAGTTGGAGGTGCCTCTAGGACAGGCTTTTTCAACCAGTGTGCCGTGGCACACTAGTGTGCCGCAACCAGTTGCAAGGTGTGCCGTGGAGCCAGAGCAGCTTCCGGCACCTTCAGAGTGAACTGTTGGCCCGGGCTCTTCTTAGAGGATCTGTCGTGCTCCGGCCGTGATGTATGCCTTGAGGACGGGATGGTGTGATATCATAGTTCATGGCCGTTGTTTCTCACCACGCAGCCAGCCCACCCACCTGCAAACACATCTTCCAGTTCCTGCCTGCATACACAGCTTTCCTTGACCACCCACATCCCCACCTGCCCGACCGCCCACTGCTCAGTATCCGCAGCACTCCACTATGAACAACCCCTCGCTACTGAGAGACAGGGAGGAGGACAGCTGACCGGTAGGGGCTAATATTTGTTATTTTCTTTCTCCTGTGGGGAACAATAGGATTTATGTGGGGAGAATAAGGATTTTGGATTTATGGGGGAACAGTGTGAATAATTCATGTGGGGAGCAATAGGATTTATGTAGGGAGCAATGTGATTGTTTTTTTTCTGTGTAGGTCAATGTATGTGTGGATTTTTTTTAACTATGAGGGCCAATGTGTGTTTTTTGTTTTTTCTGTGGGGAACTGATGGTGTGCCTTGGCAATTTTAAAATACTGTTCGGTGTGCCGCGAGTAAAAAAAGGTTGAAAATCACTGCTCTAGGAGAAAGACGCCTTCTGCATGCGGCGCTGATCCGAGTACTGTGTCCAAAGATGTAGCATCGGATCACTATTGGGTCGCATACATCGGCAATCTGAGTAAGCTGAAGCGTAGTCAGACTGGCTGCCAGAACTCCTCTGCCAGGGACAGGAAATCTGCATCCAAAAACACAGAGGCTGGCCTCACCACCTCTACAAAATTGGGTGAGACACCCCCGTTTTGTAGAATAGTCCCCTTCGCCCCCTCCTCCCCATCAAATACAGCAGTCTGTCAATCATGCTGCGGTGAACGTGGGACTGCGAACGATCATGCATAGAACAGGTTCTGCGCATGCGCAGACCAACAAAAATCAGATATGTACGTAAACCATCAGGTTAGCGTTTATGTATCTCTCTGAATCAGGCCCTGAATCGTTCTGCACATGCCTCTTGAATAATGTGCTTAATACATTTGGTGGCATTCAGGTAATTAGAGCTACAAATACCTATAGCTCTGAATAGGGAAACTTTAACTTCCTATTCAATCTAGTTGAAAATAGAGAAAGCTTTTAATCACTCATTGAGCAGGTTAAAGTATAGTTGACGTTTCATTTAATAAATAACCTATGTTATGACATCATAAATAACCTTCAAGAGTTACAGTACTATAGAGACTAACACTAGCCTCATCCCTTGTAATTCACGTGAAACTGAAATCAAAACACACTGGCCGATGTGTGCGGCCAATATGAACAATTAAATTGTTCATATCTTTCAGTGTGTAGGCACCAACGATGAACGATGTGCGGCCCCGCGGTCGCTCATCGTTGGTGCAGAGACGTTTATACCTGCAAGCCAATATGGACAGTATCGTCCATATTAGCATGCAGGGCTATGGGGCCGTGTGACGTCAGGGAGTGAAGAAACTTCATCCCCCCCAAGTCACACACCCCTCCCCCGCCACCCGAGTCGTCCGTATCCGCAGTCGGGCATATCGGCATCAAATCGGCCACTGTGTAGGGCCCATAACACAGGAAGTAAAGTAAATTCCGGTGGCCATCCACTGTGTGCCAGCTTGAAGTATGTATTCAGACTGAATAAATGTATAGTTATGCTGCCCTATTAATGCAGCTGCAAATATCTGCTGAATAAGTGTAAGAAATAAGTGGCTATTAACCGAATTAACTTTTAGTGTAGGAATGAGCAGAGCCGGCCCTAACCAATATGATGCCCTAGGCAACATATTTGCTGGTGCCCCCTAACACCGCCGATAGTTCCGCCTCTGACCCTGCGCCCATTTTTCAGCAACATCACCCCTCTCCCATAGCAGTCCACATTTTGGTGATCCTACCACCTATATTTTAAATAGGAACAGTGTGCACATTTGGCGCACAGCCCAAAAAGGGGTGTGCTCTTGCTGGGAAGGGGCATGGCCACACAATAGTACCCCCAATACAAATTACGCCACAGAGTAGTGCAACTTTATTCACATTTTATGATGCCTTATTCACGTTACATCACACAGTATTACCACTTTACCTTATATACGTTACTCCTCACAGTAGTGCCCCTTATTCACATTACATCACACCATATTGCTCTTATTCACATAAGACTATACAGTAGTGGCCTTTCTTTACGTTACGCCATACAGTAGAGCACCTTATACACATAATGCCACACATTAGCAATGCATTAATACACATAATACTACACAGTAATGTCCCTTACACATGACACACATTATTAATGTCTTTATAAACATAATGCACATTACACATTATGCCAATCTTTATTAATGCCCTTATACACATAATGTCCCTTGCACATATGCCGCACATTATTAGTGCCCTTATACACATAATGACATACATAGTGCCACATACATATATGACAAACACTATTGAACAACCAACCCACCCACACACAGCACTCACATGGCGGCTAACACTGTGACGTCTGCCTCTGCTTGGATACAGATGTGTCCTCATACATATTGCCTCAATACGCCATGCTGCAGGAGATGCATGGCACGAGTCAGCTGGCAGCTCTGCTAACGTCGGGCGCCTTTTTGCCAAAAATGTGTCTTATTTGCATTGCTATGTGGCTAGGATGCACAAGCAGCCTCTGCTGATTAAAATTATATGCGGATGCCTATATTCTGTGTGCGACTGTGGCTGTATCTGCATACGAAATGCTATGTTACAGTGATAGGCATGCCACATATCGTATTAATCAGCATAAGCTGATTGTGCCCCATGGCATTCCAAATGCCCTAGGCATGTGCCTAGCTTGCTTATGCCTAGGGCCGGCTCTGGGAATGAGGTCTTAAGCAATGTCCTGACATTCTCTGAAACTAGGGGTTTTAACTTTCGGCTTTGGTGGGGACACTAGGTAAACAATGAAAGAAAACTTTGCCGAATGCACTGTATGAAATGGTGGAATTACAGATGTGTCCTCACACATCTTAGCATCGCAGCTTGCTATTCCCAGCATAGAGTACCATAGGGGGAGCACTACTCACTTCAGAAACATACACATTGAGGCGGCAGACAGTGGGGGGAGCAGTGCACCTGCTGCCCGATATAAGAGGAGGAGTTGGCGGAGTTTAGTAGGAACGGGCAGTGGGAAGCTTTGCTCCCGCTACACATTCTTAGATGCAGTGATTGTCCGTGGCATTCGCGGGAGTGTGCACACGCACGATCCTGCCAATAGTAGCACAACAAAGGGCTGCTGGCAGTACGTAATGCTGTGATGCGTATGCATCACGGCAACACCAAGCAACACTTTTTAAGCAACGATGTGCGAGGACACATCTGTATATACAATTTTTGAGGAGTCACACGAAGAGTATATCACCAACCCGCATCCCACCCACTTCCTAGTGAAATGGATGGATGAGGCTTAATGATGATAATTACCCTGCCACCACAATGATTACAATGAAAAGTTGATAAGTAGTATTCCAATGAATACAGACTTAAGGTGCCCATACACCTAAAGAGTTATCTTTCAATCTGGCTGGTTGGAACAAAAATCTGGTAATCCATGTCATTTACTCCCATCCATTACCAGATTTTTGTTCCAACCAGCCAGATTGGAAGATAAATATCTTGGTGTATGGGCAGCTTTAGATTTTACCCATACATCAGATCTGCTGCCCTAAAGATGAGGGAGGTGGCTTTAGTTGCATTTAATCAAGTGATAAGGTAATACTTTACAGTGGCGCACACAGCCTTGTCTCAGTCTCTGCACCAGCCGCGGACCTGCAGCCTCAATCAGTGGTGCCAGGTCACTGGCGGCTCATCCCTCAGCGCTTCCGCATCAGGTGGCTTCAATATCAATGCTACCTGATGCAGAGCGCTGACAACTGATAAACAAATAATCAAACAGGAAAACAGCAACTTACAGTTGATAACAGTATAGGACAAGTACAGGGTGTCAAAGTCGAAAAATATTGCAGTACATACATTACGTACAAACTACGCACAGATGGCCTCCGTGCGCGTACTTGCTCTGCCGTGCGTGCGCATATTCGCAATTTGCGTATGGTCACTCCCGCGGACCTGCGTATTACCGCGTGGTATGAGTATTTATGGTAGAGTTTGTGAACGCATGGAAAAGCCATCAAAACACATTACATATTTAATCCAAATAGTGCACATTTTACACATAGCCTCCCTGTACTACAGCAGCAAGTTACAGCAGTTTAAATGGTTTCTGAACAAAGGGATTCACCTTTACAGGATAGGAGGGGACAGAACAAGGTTATAAGGTGGTGTTTGGTATCCAGCTGTAGGGTATTTTAAGGGTAACATTCCGGTGTTGGTTTGAGGAAGATCGCATGTTCCTGCGGATAGTTATGTGCAGGAGCAGAATATAGATATAAACTGTATTTACTGTACATTATGTATGCGGCGGGAATCCAGAGGAGACCACCCACAAGAGAAGTTGGAACAGACATCGCCCACCTATTCAAACCGACCTATGACCTCTCCTGTACTGTAAATGACCATCCCTGTGTCCAATGGACAAAGAGATTACAGTATCCATTGTGTTAAGTTTTGGATGAATTGTATAAAGAGAGCCTGCTGCAGGCCTGGTCAGACACAAGACTCACAAAGTTATCTATTAGATGACCGAGGACCGGACCGGGTAGAACGGCGAATCCAATCACGTATGTACCATTGAATGTAGCCATTATTCTGTTGTATTGTATTGTTTGTATTGTAACCCCCTTTCAGCAATAATACGCTGTGGTGTCGGAACCCAGTGGTTTAACTACAGACTGGTGTCTTGTCTTTTTTTCCCTGCTAAGGTTTAAAGTGTATTAGTATCGCATTGCTTTGCTGTATAAGGTTTAAAGTGTATTCATTGGGTGTGTACGCGCTGTGTGTACTTTGTACCGTCAGCGCGGCATTTGTACGCAAAGTCCGTACGCAGTACGGGACTCTTTACGCTAATAGCGTAAAAAGTACGTAGAGTGTGTATTAAGTATAGCGGCCGCAGCGGCTCCATGGTAAAGTGTATTTAAGGCGTGTTTAAGGTATAGCTTTCATTCCTGTATATAAATCAGCATTCTCAAGGGTAAATAAACAGTTACATCAGCAGATGACACTGGAATAAGTATCAGGTGGCAGAAGATTATTTAAGTAAGAAAGGATAAGCACATGAGGGAAGAGGGCCCTGCTCGTGAGAGCTTACATTCTACAGGGGAGGGGTAGACAGACAGGGGTGACAGAGATGGGGTACGTCGAGAGCGTAGAACAGAGGGTTAGGATGAGATTTGGCTGGGTTTGGTGAAGAAGTGGGTCTTGAGAGCCCGTTTAAAGTTTTGTAGAGAGGTGGAAAGTCTGAGGGGGAGAGAGAGAGAATTCCAGAGAAGTGGTGCAGTACGTGAAAAATCTTGGAGTTAGGAGTGAGAGGAAGTAATCCGTAGGCAGGAGAGTCGGCGTGCATTAGCAGAGCGAAGAGGACGGGTGGGAGTGTAAAGGGAGATAAGGTCAGAGATGTAGATGGGAGAGGAGTGGGTGAGGGATTTGTAAGCGAGTGTGAGAAGCTTGAAATGGATTCTGAAAGGGAAGGAGAACCAGTGAAGGTCTAGTAAGAGAGGAGAGGTGGACGTAGTGCGTTTGGTGAGGAAGATGAGCCGGGCAGCAGCATTGAGGATAGATTGGAGTGTATAATGTATGTATAATGTGTTTGTATACCCTGTGTTTGTAAGTGTGCTGTGTGTATGAATTTGCGGTTTGTGTCAGTGGCGTGCGGTGAGGTCAGTGGCTGGTGAGGCACTGCAGCCATAATGTCCACCGAGTTCCGTCGATGACCCCTACCACTGCATACTACTACACCTGAGCCGATGCCAGCTACCGCCGCCCCTTATGGTCGCTGCTCCTGCCACTAAAGGCCACCACATCCACCAATGGCTTACAAAATCTCCATCAACTACCCCGACCTCCCACCACTAATTTGCATCTCAGTCCAATACACGCAGCCTCCCTGCTCATCAAACTTGTGATGAGCTGGTGACTAATAAATTGTAAATTTTTATCAAATAAAAAATAAATATTAATGAAATATTAAGTTAATGAAAGTCCTGGACAACAAAATAGCCAACAGAGGGTGCCAGGGAGCTGGTGACAGGAAGAGGGTGGTACAAGGGAGAGGGTGACAGGAAGAATGTGACGCAAGGGAGAGGGTGACACAAGGAAGAGGGTGACAGGAAGAGCGTGATGTCAGGGAGAGGGTGACAGGAAGAGGTTGATGCCAGAGAAAGAGTGACGCCAGAGAGAGGGTGACAGGGAGAGGGTGACACAAGGTTGAGGGTGACAGGAAGATCGTGACGCCAGGGATAGGGTGACAGCAGTAGCAGTTGGTGAGAGTGTGATAGAGAGAAGGAAAGGGTGATGGGAACAGACAGTGAATGACAATGATATTGCTTTTTATTTACCTGGTCTTGGTCCTAGAACTGCAGCGCGGCTCCTCTGCACAGACTGCACTCAGAGTGACCATAGAAAGTCAGAGCAGTAGCGGATCTAGACTTTACTTTTAGGGGGGCGGTTTAAGAATGAATACAGATTCCTCCCCTCTATACTCATTGCTCTTCCCACTTACAGTCCTGCTAGGGGCAAACGCAGGATTTACTGGGGGGGTTTCTTCCCAGTAATGTAGCAGCAACCATCTGTGCCCCTTCTGTAAATAGTAGTAACCGCAAACCAGTGGACGGCACTTGGAAGCTCATGTGGTACACAATACGTTGACACATCAAGTCTAAATGCCAAAGTTTCAGAGCTGTGGCCCATCGTCTTAATAAAAGGGCCACAGTTATGAAACGTCATTTAAACTTGCAGTTTCAGTGTATTTTGTACCACATGAGCCTCCAAGTCCCGTCCACTGGTTTGCATATATATATATATATATTTGCAGGAATGAGAGGCGGCACTCGGAGACTTCGGAAATCAACAAACGTGTATTAAAGTGCTACATCATCTGATGTAGCACTTTAATACACGTTTATTGATTTTCTAATGGGCCCTACAGACTCGGTGATGTGCCGCCAAGCTGACCGACCGCCGATATGGCAGATGGGTGACCCGGCGGCAGGGAGGCAGTGACGTAGACGTGCAGGCAAATATGGACATTCTCGTCCATATTGGCCTGCATGCACAGCCGATGGGGCATCAGCGATGAACGAGCGCAGGGCCGCGCATCGTTCATCGCTGGTGCCTCCACACTGACAGATATGAACGTTATCTCGTTCATTATTGAATGAGATTGTTCATATCTTGCAGCGTTATCGCCCAGTGTGTAGGGCGCATAAGTCTTCGATGGCCGCCTCTCATTCCTGCAAATTTACATAGGGGGAGGACACCGTCCCAAAGGGGATCTTTGGAGTGCCGGAGCAGCTGCCTATCTATCTATCTATCTATCTATATATATCTATATATAATGTTAGACGGCACTCAGTCTTGTTAATTTGTAAAAAAAAAAAAAAACAGTGTTTAATTATCAATGTTTCAGGTACTGTCTCCCCGTCATCAGGATACGCTGCAAACATTGATTAAACACTGATTTTTGCACTGGAGCAGTATTTGTAAAAATAATTAAAATAAAATATATATATTGTGTCTGTGTGTGTATAAAAGAATACACAGACACAGACTATACACACATATATATATATATATATATATATATACTGTACCCGAGCTGCAGAGAAGACAATTCCAGCAGCATTTTTGAATGTGCGGACACATGAGGGACCCGCAGCAGCTTCTACTGTCCGCCGGACACTATTTAGGCCAGCACAGAGCTTTGATGGCAAGAGCTCTGTGCAGCGGGAGCTGCGATTGCGGCTTTGTTTAAGACGGAGACCCGTCTGTCTCCATCGTTGAAAAATAGAATTTGGTCCACTACTGATGGCCTGGGAGCGGCCCTCACCCACAGCCCTCAGCCGGCTGCTGCTCACCTCGCATCTGGCTCTTCCTCCACTGATTGCTGCATACGAAGCTCGGGGCAGCCGGCGCTGATTGCCTGCTGTCGCCGGCCAGGCCCGGGAAAGACACAGCGGGGGCTGCTGCGGCAGGTCTCCCAGGCAGCAGTAACCCCCAAGTCCTGCAGACACTCCTGCTGCTCAGCCAGCCAGGCGGCCGCTACTTGCGGCAACGCCACAATGGAAGCAATGTACAGTTGTCCAGGTTCCAAATTCCAAATGTGCGGGGCAGGTTCCCTGACCAGCGGCTCCCACTTCTACCTGGTACAGAGGGGGAGGGGGGCGGGCTGCTAGATGGGCTAGAGGACGGGCGGCCAGGGACCGTGTAAATACATTGAAATATTTCTAATAAAAAATATCCCAGACAACAGATAGGTAGGGTTTTACATCCTTGGTGGCCGCTTACACCCACCCCCTCCCCACCTCGAATCCGTTACTGCCCAATCACAGTGACAGGGGCGTGCTTTCAGTCCATATGACTGAAAGCATGCCCCTGCCAAAGAGGCACTTCTAACAGTGCCGCTTATGGGGATTTTTTCAATGGCCTTTTTCTGCCCGATGCTTGGCTCCGCCCCCCTCTTCCGGCCCTTTCACACAGACAGCGGGAGGCACCCCAGAGCGGTGCCTCCGAAACGCTTTTAAAACAGTTTTTTTTACAGTGTAGAGATGATTTAAATAATATAAAGTGTAATGCAGATACTTATGACACAGAATGTGTGTCATAAGTATCTTCTTTATAGTATTTTAATCGTTATGACAGGGGAGGCACTGCCTCCCCTGACTGCACGTCCCTGGTTTGTGTGTATGTATGCTGTGTGTAAGTATGGTATGTGACAGTGTGCGTGTGTGTGTGTGTGTGTGTGTGTGTGTGTGTAAGTAAGTATGCTGTGTGTGTGTGTGTGTGTGTGTGTGTATGCTGTATGTGTCATATATATATATATATATATATATATATATGTGAAGATGTGAGTGTATGTACAGTATATATATATATATATATATATAAAACCGAAAAAAGATCCACACTATGCGTACATTCTTGCTTAATTACCTGAGTGCCCTCCTGGAGAACTGGAGACAGCTTTCGTATAGTAAGGGTGGAATTCATCAGGCTTGCAAGTAATATAGCCTTAGCTTTTAGGTTTCAAACGTTTCAAATGTTTTATTATATTTTTTGTCAGGGAACTTATATATATGGAACCTGTCCCCCACCAAAACATGCACGATATGCAAGTTATGGGTCGAATGATGCGTCGACATTGTGTATTTGTACACGATATCGTCCTAGTGTATAGCCAGCATTAGAGTTTAGTGGTTTATCAAACCCCAGTCCTCTCCACTTCAGGTATGCTGGTAAGGGGCCCAAGCCCTAGACCAGTGGTTCTCAAACTCGGTGCTCAGGACCCCAAACAGTTGACATTTTGCAAGTCATCTAGCAGGTGCACAGGTGTATTCATTACTCACATTTTAAAACATCCACAGATGGAGCTCATTATTTCACTTGTGAGTCTGTGGAGAGACCTGGAAAACATGGACTTTTAGGGTCCTGAGAACTGAGTTTGAGAACCCATGCCCTAGACCACAGGTTCTCAAACTCGGTCCTCAGGACCCCTCACAGTGCATGTTTTGCAGGTCTCCTCACAGAATTACAAGTGAAATAATTAGTTCCACCTGTGGACCTTTAAAAATGTGTCAGTGAGTAATTAATTCACCTGGGCACTTGCTGGGTTACCTGCAAAACATGCACTGTGTGTGCCCCCGAGGACCGAGTTTGAGAACCTATGCCCTAGACCACAGGTTCTCAAACTCGGTCCTCAGGACCCCACACGGTGCATGTTTTGCAGGTCTCCTCACAGAATCACAAGTGAAATAATTAGCTCCACCTGTGGACCTTTTAAAATGTGTCAGTGAGTAATTAATACACCTGTGCACCTGCTGGGTTACCTGCAAAACATGCACTGTGTGGGGTCCTGAGGACCGAGTTTGAGAACCACTGCCCTAGACATAGCAGCTTCAATGGTTGGAACACTCAAGATTATTTAAAGTTATTTAGATTATCAGCACTGTGACAAGTTTACATACAAGTGCATATACAGATGAAGCAAGGTATTACATCATGCATTTCCAAACTGCGGCCCTCCAGCTGTTGAGAAACTAAACATCCCAGCATGCCCTGACACAGCTTTAGCATTTTCTGACGGCAAAACTGTGTCAGGGCATGCTGGGATATGTAGTTTCACAACAGCTGGAGGGCCGCAGTTTGTACATGCCTACATTATTTAGCTTATTGGTTAGCAGTAATTGAAGATAATCACTTTTCCAATTACAAGAACAGAATCAAATGAAAATTCAAAGCAACCTGCACCCTGAGACCGCAGCTAAGTCCACATACAGGGGCACCACCCCTTAACACAATATATGAGCAGTCCAAAACAGCGCTGTCTCTTTGTAGAGAATGTTTATTAATGTTCTCTAATGCTGGCATCCCTCCCTCTAATTCTGGTATCCCTATCTCTGGAAGTTCATCGTTTCTCAGGGAAAGAGAAGAGCAGTGTATTATTTTAATGTACACATTTAGCTGACAAAGTATTATCCCACAAAAGAACTCACCTATTACAAGTGAGATGCATTCACATAAAGGTATCTTTGCTATTATGGCCTCTGTTGACAGTTTGGGTATGAAATGCCAGCTGTCGTTGCCTAATAATCACCTCCCCCGGGTGGCGCCTAAACCCCCCACCCTGAACCCTAAACCTAACTGCCCCCACCTCCGCAGCTTAGTCCTAACCAGGGGTGGATTGGGATGGAAAACCAGCCCAGGAAATATATGGAAGCAGCCCTAATGGGGACAAGGTCACTTGAGGGGGTGGGGTTTGTCAAGGGGGGCGGGATCCCTCATAGCATCCCAATGTTCACTGCACAGCATCACTATAATACTTCACAGAAAACCAAAACTTTATAACTATTTAAAACTGCCCTAAATACTCCATAGTACTGCATGCCCACCAAAAACGCTGCACTACACCACTAAAACACTTCTCTCCCACTATAAGGTCCATTTGTCCACAAACTCCACCCAATAAGCAGCAATGCCTCCATTACACTAAATCCCATCGCTATATGCTGCACTGCATCAGTAATATACTTCCGCCCAGGACCGGCTCCAGGCATGTTCGAGTCGAGCGCCCGCGCAGGAGGCCACCCTTAAAGGGCGCCGCACGCTGGCGCTGACATGTTGGAGCCTGGAGCCAGCCCTGTCCTATCCCTGTCAGTGAACTGTGGCTGTGCGCGCGCCACGCTGTTCGGCGCCGGCGTCTGATGTCAGATACCGGCGCCGCACAGATCACTAAGGCACAGGTGCCTACAGCAGCAATCCCTCTTTCTCATTGTCAGCACATCAGGTACTCTGGGGGCATATGTGGCACAGTGGGGGCATTAATGTTTCTGGCACTGTGGGGGCATTTATCTGGCACTGTGGGGGCATATCTGGCACTGGGGGCATTAATGTACCTGGCACTGGTGGGGCATTAATGTATCTGGCACGGGGGGCATTAATGTATCTGGCACTGTGGGGGCATTAATGTAACTGGCACTGTGGGGGCATATCTGGCACTGTGGGGGCATTAATATATCTGGCACTGTGGGGGGCATTAATGTATCTGGCACTGTGGGGGCATATCTGGCACTGTGGGGGCATTAATCTATCTGGCACTGTGGGGGGCATTAATGTATCTGGCACTGGGGGGGCATTATTGTATCTGGCACTGTGGGGGCATATCTGGCACTGGGGGGAATTAATGTATCTGGCACTGTGGGGTCATTCATCTATCTGTCACTGTGGGGGCATCTGGCACTGTGGGGGGCATTAATGTATCTGGCACTGTGGGGGGCATTAATGTATCTGGCACTGTGGGGGCATATCTGGCACTGTGGGGGCATTATCTGGCACTAGGGGCATTAATGTATCTAGCACTGTGGGGGCATTAATGTATCTGGCACTGTGGGGGCATATCTGGCACTGTGGGGGGCATTAATGTATCTGGCACTGTGGGGGGCATTAATGTATCTGGCACTGTGGGGGGCATTAATGTGTCTGGCATTGTGGGGGTCATTAATGTGTCTGGCACTGTGGGGGCATATATGGCACTGGGGGCATTAATGTATCTGGCACTGTGGGGGGCATTAATGAATCTGGCACTGTGGGGCATATCTGGCACTGTGGGGGCATTAATGTATCTGGCACTGTGGGGGGCATTAATGTATCTGGCACTGTGGGGGGCATTAATGTATCTGGCACTGTGGGGGCATATCTGGCACTGTGGGGGGTATTAATGTATCTGGCACTGTGGGGTCATTTATCTATCTGTCCTGATTTCACCAGGGGAACACCAAGCATTACGGTATGCACATAGTTTTGCCCTTCTAACTTAAAAATGTGCCCTCCCGAATGCAAAATGTGCCCTCCCCGTGATCAGCACCCTGCCCTAAAAAAATCCTAGAGTGAACACTATCATGTGTAGCTGGGGGGAATGTCATGTGTAGCTGGCACTGCTGGGGGGCATATCGTGTAGCTGGCACTGCTGGGGGGCATGTCATATGTAGCTGGCACT
Organism: Pseudophryne corroboree; assembly: GCF_028390025.1. Classification (NCBI taxonomy): domain Eukaryota; kingdom Metazoa; phylum Chordata; class Amphibia; order Anura; family Myobatrachidae; genus Pseudophryne; species Pseudophryne corroboree. Next base: position 581,426,024 of record NC_086448.1, read on the forward strand.
GCTGGGGGCATGTCATGTGTAGCTGGCACTGCTGGGGGGCATGTCATGTGTAGCTGGCACTGCTGGGGGGCATGTCATGTGTAGCTGGCACTGCTGGGGGGTATGTCATGTGTAGCTGGCACTGCTGGGGGGCATGTCATGTGTAGCTGGCACGGCTGGGGGGTATATCATGTCTATCTGGACCTGCACATTATGTGTCTGGCACTATACTGGAGACATTATGTGTAGCTGGCACTATACTGGAGACATTGTGTGTAAGGAACACTACTGTGGCTGCTAATTGTGTGCGTATAGGGGGTGTGAAAATATATTTATTTATAGTTTGATAATATGAAGTTGTGAGGCAACGCACACTTTTCAAGGAGACCACGCACACTTTTCCAGGAGGATGGGAGGGGGCGCTTTTAAATTTTCTCGCTCAGGGTGCTAGTAGGCCTGGAGCCGGCCCTGCTTCCGCCTTTCCTAAACACAATACTAAACCATTCCCTAGGCATATACTGTAGATAAGTACACTACTTCCATCAAACTAAGTGACACATCATCCCCACTATTACACGCTAGAATACACAACCGCACTACACCACTGACGCTCTCCCACACACTGCTCCACAACAGTACCTTACTTCACTCTACCTATACGCTGCACTACACAATTACACATCATTCCCACCACTACTTGCTAGAATACACCACTGACGCTCCCCCACACACTGCTCCACAACAGTACAGTACATTACTTCGCTCTACCTATACGCTGCACTACAATACAACATCCTGACCAGTATACGCTATAATACATCACCGCACTACACCTGTACATTACGTCTCCTCCCCTAATTGCAGCAGACTACCACCTTCTAATTGTATGCTGCACTTCACCATACCTCCCAACTGTCCCTATTTCCTAATAGCGGGACTGTCCCGCTGTTACTCCCGCAGACCACATTGTCCCGCGGGCGGGGTGGGGGGGGGCAGGTTAGGGAGCCTGAGGTCACTGCTGCTCTGCACTGCAAACCAGCCGGTAATCTCTGGATAGATGCTGAGCGCATGCGCACTGCATCTAAACAGTTCACTGCAGTGAGCCGGGGCGCCCCCAAAATGGGGGACGTGATGTGAGGCCACGCTCACCCATACAATGCCACGCCCCTTACCAGACAAAGCTCAGTTCCGTTTTCGGGTGGGTGTGGCTTGGCCGCACGAAGGTCCTGCTTCACCGTATATAATAGCTGGGAGGTATGCTTCCCTATAAACTAGAGCTGAGCGGGTTTGGTTCCCTGAGAACCGAACCCTACTGGACTTCACTACCCGAGCCCGGCTCGGGTTTTCCCGCCTGACTTGGAAACTAGAACAAAGCAAAACGTTATCATCCCGCTGTCGGATTCTCGTGGGTTTTGGATTCCATATAAGGAGCCGCGCGTCACCGCCATTTTCACTTCGGCATTGAAGAATGTAGCGAGAGGATATTTCTCCGTCCTCAGTGTCTGTACGGGAGGAAAAGTGGGGTGGCAATTCCAGTGCTGTCTTGTGCTGCTCAGTCCAGTGAAGTGTCTTATGCTGCATCAGTCCAGTCACAGTGGTGTTGTCCTCTGCTGTCATATGTCTAGTGCTGCTGTATAAATCCAGTCCAGTGGTGCTGTGTTGTGCTGCATCAGTCCAGTGGTGGTGTCCCTGTGCTGCTGTATAAGTCCAGTGGTACTGCCGTATATGTCCAGCGGTACTGATGTATATGTCCAGTGGTACTGCCATATAATTCCAGCAATACTGCTGTATAAATCCAGTGATACTGCCGTATAATTCCAGTGATACTGCCTTATAAATCTAGCGGTACTGCCATATAATTCCAGTGATACTGCCGTATATGTCCAGTGGTACTGCCGTATATGTCCAGTGGTACTGCCATATAATTCCAGTGATTCTGCCGTATAAGTCTAGCGGTACTGCCATATAATTCCGGTGATACTATGTGCTGTATAAGTCCAGTTGTACTGCCGTATATGTCCAGCGGTACTGCCGTATATGTCCAGTGGTACTGCCGTATATATCCAGTGGTACTGCCATATAATTCCAGTGATTCTGTCGTATAAGTCTAGCGGTACTGCCATATAATTCCAGTGATACTGCCGTATATGTCCAGTGGTACTGCCATATAATTCCAGTCCAGTGATACTACCGTATAATTCCAGTGGTACTGCCGTATAAGTCCAGTGGTACTGCTGTATAAGTCCAGTGGTACTGCTGTATAAGTCCAGTGGTACTGCCGTATAAGTCCAGTCCAGTGGTACTGCCATATAATTCCAGTGATACTGCCGTATATGTCCAATGGTACTGCCATATAATTCCAGTCCAGTGGTACTACCGTATAATTCCAGTGGTACTGCCGTATAAGTCCAGTGGTACTGCTGTATAAGTCCAGTGGTACTGCTGTATAAGTCCAGTGGTACTGCTGTATATGTCCAGTGGTACTGCCGTATATGTCCAGTGGTACTGCCATATAATTTCAGTGATACTGCTGTATAAATCCAGCGGTACTGCTGTATAAATCCAGTGATACTGCCGTATTATTCCAGTGGTACTGCCGTATAAATCCAGTGATACTGCCATATTATTCCAGTGATACTGCCGTATATGTCCAGTGGTACTGGTGTATAAGTCCAGTGATACTGCCGTATAATTCCAGTGGTACTGCTGTATAAATCCAGTGGTACTGCTGTATAAATCCAGTCCAGTGGTACTCCCATATAATTCCAGTGATACTGCCATATAAGTCCAGTGGTACTGCTGTATAATTCCAGTGATACTGCCGTATATGTCCAGTGGTACTGCCATATAATTCCAGTTATACTGCCGTATATGTCCAGTGATACTGCCATATAATTCCAGTGGTACTGCTGTATAACTCCAGTGGTACTGCCGTATAAATCCAGTGATACTGCCGTATATGTCCATTGATACTGCCGTATAAATCCAGTGATACTGCCGTATATGTCCAGTGGTACTGCCGTATAAATCCAGTCCAGCGATACTGCCGTATATATCCAGTTGTACTGCCGTATAAATCCAGTGGTACTGGCGTATAAATCCAGTTCAGTGATACTGCCGTATATATCCAGTTGTACTGCCGTATAAATCCAGTGGTACTGGCGTATAAATCCAGTTCAGTGATACTGCTGTATAATTCCAGTGGTACTGCTGTATAAGTCCAGTGATACTGCCGTATAAATCCAGAAGTACTGCCGTATAAGTCCAGTGATACTGCCGTATAAGTCCAGTGATACTGCCGTATAAGTCCAGTGGTACTGCCGTATAAGTCCAGTGGTACTGCCGTAAAAGTCCAGTGGTACTGCCGTAAAAGTCCAGTACAGTGTTGCTGCCATATAAGTTCAGTGGTGCTGTCCTGTACTGTATATTTTTTACTCAAAATAAAGGAGTTATTAATATTTAATCCAAATCATTTTTACAGGGTTTGCCCTGTGTGGTATAGAGGTACGCTCTTCTGTGCTGCATTTTGTTATATAACTCCAAAAAAATCATGGAGAACAAAAATTTGGAGGATAAAATAGGGAAAGGTCAAGAACCATTTCCTCCTACTGCTGCTGCTGCTGTTGTTGCTGCTGCAAGTCGATCGTCATCCCAGAGGGGAAGTTGGAAGACCACTTGTACTACTTCAACTAAGCAACTGGCTGTCCAACAGTCCTTTGCGAGGAAGATGAAATATGACAGCAGTCACCTTGTTGCAAAGCGGATTACTGAGGCCATAACAACTATGCTGGTGTTACACGTGTGTCCGGTATCCGCCATTAGTGCAGTGGGACTGCAGTGACACTCCTAGATGGGCCAGGTGTTTGTGCCGCACACTTGTGGTGCTTAGCTTAGTCATACAGCTACCTCATTGCACCTCTTTTACTTCTTTGCATGATGTGCTGTTTGGGGCCTAGTTTTTTTAAGTGCCATCCTGTCTGACACTGCAGTGCCACTCCTAGATGGGCCAGGTGTTTGTGCCGCTTAGCTTAGTCATACAGCCACCTCAGTGCAACCTTTTGGCCTAAAAACAATACTGTGAGGTGTGAGGTGTTCAGAATAGACTGGAAATGAGTGGAAATTAATGTTATTGAGGTTAATAATACCGTAGGATCAAAATTACCCCCAAATCTGTGATTTTAGCTGTTTTTATGTTTTTTTTCCAAAAATCATACAGATCCAAAACCAGAACACGAAAGGGAGGTTTTGGCAAAACCAATCCAGATCCAAAACACGAGCATGGAACCAGAACCGAAACACGTAAAGTGCCCACCGCACATCTCTACTATAAACCTATACACTGTAGAAAAGCCAGGGTTAGGGCTATGCTGCGGGAAGGGAAAGTTATGGTTAGGGGGGTAGGTAAATATACTTACCAGACCCCTGTCGGAATTCTCACTATTGGGATGCTGCTGTCGGTCTTTTGACCACTAGCATCCCAAACGCCGGTCATCCGTATCATGCCCTCAGAGATGCGGAGAGTACTATACAGAGGGAGGGACCTGTTATGGAGGGTAGGGATCAGAGACGCGGGGAGTACAATACAGAGGGAGGAACCTGTTATGGAGGGTAGGGATCAGAGACGTGGGGAGTACAATACAGAGGGAGGAACCTGTTATGGAGGGTAGGGATCAGAGATGCGGGGAGTACAATACAGAGGGAGGGACCTGTTATGGAGGGTACGGATCAGAGATGCGGGGAGTGGTATGCCAAGGGAGGGAACTGTTACAGAGGGCAGGGATCAGGGACGCAGGGAGCGGATGTGGGGAGTGGTATGCAGAGGGTGGGACCTGTTATGGAGGGCAGGGATCAGGGATGTGGGCAGAGGATGTGGGGAGCGGTATGCAGAGGGAGGGACCTGTTACAGAGGGCAGGGATCAGGGACGCTGGGGGAGGGGTGTGTGCACATCAGGAGGGGGTGTACCAGGGCTGCTGTGCTATATGCTGTAGCACTTCATCTCACAAAATCCACATATTTTCTCTCTAACCCCTTCCCCTGACAGGAGGAGCCTGGGAGCTCACACTACAATCAGTCTCACATGGCAGTACCTTATACTGTAGGTGCAGACTTTGAATCTGTGCTGGATTTATCCCTGCCATGGCAGCCAGTGAGACTAGAGATCTTCTACCTCTGTGCCTGCTCCCAGCCTGTCTCTCCTCCGCATGGGTGCACTGTGCAGGCAGGACTGCAATTCCTGTTCCTGCCTGTCCACCCCCACTGCATGACATCATCACATTATGCAATTAAGGGGCGGGGCCAGCACTCGGAACCGACATATACTTAGCACTGTCAGTCAGCAGACAGTGTATACAGGGCAGGGGTGCAGATAAGTTTACACTGAACGGGGGGCTGGGGGGGCTATATCATCACTAGCTGCCTTCCCAACCTACAGGCTTAATGATGTGAACACCTCCGGCACATCCCCAAACAAACTTCCTGGGCTGTGCCCCATGTAGGGGGGCAGAGCCAATACTCTGTACTGTCATTATCAGAGGGAGAGGGGATATTGAGGTGAGGGGGCAGCACTCAGCTTACCATGAAAGGCGCTCGGACACCCAGATACACTCTGCACCATGCACAACAGAGGAGCAGAGTCTTCTCAATGTTCGGGACCTGGCCGTGACCCCTCCCACCTCTCCTCCTTACTCTGTCATCACTGAAATGACTGACAGACTCCTAGACCAATAGGAAGGAGTCTGCGGCCAGATCAGGTTCGCTGTGATCCGGAGGCGGAGCTAATGCTGCAAAAGTGTAGCAGCTGAGCACCATTCGCGGCAGCCGTGCCCAGCCCCAACGGAAGGGTGGTTGTGGCCATTCAGGGCACAATGGGACCAGCTGAGCGGGGATTGGCATGGTGTCCCGGCCGACCAATCTGCCCCTGGCCCTAACACCCCCCCCCCCCCCCCGGTGGTACCTAACCCTAACCCTCCCCATACCCTAAACCTTCACCCTGCATCCTAACCTTAAGTACCCTGGGGGTTCCCCAAACCTAACTCACCCATCACCAGCGTAGTACACAACGGTCGGGATTCCAGCATCGGTGTCTTGTCCCCTTTTGGGATTCCGGAGTCAGCATTCCATTGTGTGTCGGGATTCTTGTGCCAGGATCCTGACTGTCGGGATTGCAACCATATCCCCTGCTGACTGGGTTAGGAACAGTGTACACCAGAAAAGTTCCCCCTCAGAAGAAAACTCACCTGGGAACAGGTAAAGTTGTTCCTCAAAAGGTATCTCTATAAATGGTCACACCTCCATATCGGATATATCCCCACAGCAGTGTATAAGCATAAGCAGTGTCTCTAGAGTCACTCTCTTCCAGAACAGGATGTTAGCTGTGGCATATGTTTTTTATACAAGTATATGCTGTATATATATATATAGATGTGTGTACAGAAGTATTATACTAAACATTTTTACATCTGTAAAGTCCACACCAATTTATATTAGACCACTCATATATTAGACCTCATAAACATACTAGACTGTTCTGAACAAAAAAAAAGGAATAAAAAAAAATAATAACAACATTTAACAAACGTTTGTTGCCATGGTGATGTATTTGTGGGTGATGAGGTAAAAAGAGCAATCAAGTAAGTATAAGAGCACTGACACTTAAGATTTATTGGTTTACTTGTACATACTGCTGTAACCAGTCGCCTCATGCAGTGTCAAACACATACCGGTTGTCGATACTGACATAGAGCCAAAACAGTAGGACGATGGCTCTTTCTTACTTGTCAGGCTATGCTCTGATCCATCTGTGACAGTTACTGAGAGAACACAACACATAAAAAAATGAGTAAACGAGGATACCATGAAGAACCAGTGCACTCACACTGCCTGGGGCCCCTCACAGATAGCAGAAAAAGAAACACTGGACAAGCCCTTATGGAGCATTTGCCTGACTCGCATAAAAAGGCTAACATGAAATGCTTCAGAAAACAGAAGACTAACTGATCAGTGCAGCTCTGATTCAGACTGATGCCTTTATGATAAACATTCACGACAACTTGTGACCAAAGAGCTGTTACAACACTAATTGTCCATGAAAGCTGACCTGCAGCAAACCAGCAGAGTTCAGTTTCGATAGGCCTGGCTCAAGAATACAAACGTGATTACACATGACACAAGACATCCACGCATCAAAAATCTTTGAAAATGTCTGACATGACTTTGCACATGAGGAAAATAAATAAATAACTCCCCCTCCCCCCCACCCCAATAGAAATATTTTTTTGTGAGTAAAGATGGTTTGCAAAGAAATGTGCATATAATAAAATACTTAACATGACTTCAATTTATCAGGCTAAATTACTGTATGACATATTTTTATGGTTCTTGACTAAAATTGAAATATATAAAAAGTTAATTTTCTATTAAAAACAAATTACAAACATGGGCCAGTATTTACTAAGAATCCGAGTTTGTCCGATATGTGTTTTTTTTCTAAGTCCCAATCCGGGAATTCACTAAGCACCAATCTCGGCAGTGTTTGGACTATTCGTAATGGTTTGAATGACAACGTTCAGAAATACGAATGAATAGACCATCGGTCAAACGCGGCTGTTATTTCATAGAATACGGGAATTCACTATTCATTCATATTTGGGTGTTAGTTTCTGAGTGCTCAAGTGCGGGTCTGTTTTTTTTCGATTCGTTAAAAAAAGCAGCAATAAAATAGACCTGCTTTTTCCAGTCGAGTTTGGATAACCATGCACAGATCAGTGAGATCTGTGCATGGTTATCTATGGGAAAGGGTCTGTTTAGTGTAAAATCTAAAAAAAAAATTGCGTGGGGTCCCCCCTCCTAAGCATAACCAGCCTCGGGCTCTTTGAGACGGTCCTGGTTGAAAAAATATGGGGAAAAAAATGACAGGGGTTCCCCCATATTTAATCAACCAGCACCGGGCTCTGCGCCTGGTCCTGGTTCCAAAAAAACGGGGGACAAAAAGCGTAGGGGTCCCCCGTATTTTTGAAACCAGCACCGGGCTCCACTAGCTGGGGAGATAATGCCACAGCCGGGGGCAGTGGCGGATTTAGGGGGGGGGGGCACCAAGGCACGTGCCCCCCCTGTTATTTTTAGTTGATTTTTGTATTGCTGCGGGCAGTGCGGGGGCGCCACTGATTTAGTGCAGACTGACATGCGGACGAGCGTCCGCATGTCAGTCTGCGGTCTCGTTTCCTCCCCTGCTGTTAGGAGGGACACGGAGGGCACAGTGCACGCCTCCCTGTGTCCCTCCTGGGTCTCCGGCGGCCGCGGGTCTCATAAAGGAAGTGCCGTTCGTGAGCACTTCCTTTATTAGAGTGACCCGCGGCCGCCGGAGACACAGGAGGGACACAGAGAGGCGTGCACTGTGCCCTCCGTGTCCCTCCTAACAGCAGGGGACCGGGGGGAGTGGCGGCGGCGGAGGAAGCGGGGGGGACGCACTGAGGGGGCATATCTGGCACTGGGGGGGAACATCTGGCACTGGGGGCATATTTAGCAGGGAGGGGGGGGAGAATATCTGGCACTGAGGACATATATGGCACTGGGGGGAATATCTGGCACTGGGGGCATATATGGCACTGGGGGGGGGGGAATATCTGGCACTGGGGGCATATGTGGCACTGGGGGGGGATATCTGGCACTGGGGGCATATGTGGCACTGGGGGGGAATATCTGGCACTGGGGCATATGTGGCACTGGGGGCATATATAGCACTGGGGGGGGATATCTGGCACTGGGGGCATATGTGGCACTGTCGGGGAATATCTGGCACTGGGGGCATATGTGGCACTGGGGGGGTATATGTGTACCTGGCACATGGGGGGGGGCTATATTTGGCACTGGGGGCATGTGAGTACCTGGCACCGTGGGGGAATATCTGGCACTGGGGACATATGTGGCACTAGGAGCACAGCCCTAGCAACAAGGACTACCTCCTAGCAACGAGCATGACACCCAGTGCATGAAACCCATGGCAACGAGCATGACACCCAGTGCATGAAACCCCTGGCAACGAGCATGACACCCAGTGCATGAAACCCCTGGCAACGAGTATGACACCCTGAGCATGAAAACCCCTGGCACCGTGCATGGAACCAAGAGCATGAAACCCCTGGAAACGAGCATGACACCCAGTGCATGAAACCCCTGACAACGAGCAGGTATTTGAAAAGTAATTAGAAGCCTTACTGTAGGACTTAATGTGTAATGGGCATTACGGTGTGTGGCATAATGTATCACGGACATTGCGGTGTGTGTCATAATGTGTCACAGGCATTACGGTGTATGGTATACTATATCGCTGGCATTGTGATATGTGGTATAATGTCTCAGGGTCATTGCAGTGTGTGGCATAATGTATCACGGACATTGCGGTGTGTGTCATAATGTGTCAGGCATTACGGTGTGTGGTATACTAGATCACGGGCATTGTGGTATGTGGTATAATGTCTCAGGGTCATTGCAGTGTGGCATAATATATAACGGGCATTGCGGTGTGTGGCATAGGGTATAACGGGCATTGCGGTATGTGTCACAGGCATTACGGTGTATGGTATACTATATCACGGGCATTGTGGTATAATGTCTCAGGTCATTGCAGTGTGTGGCATAATGTGTCACAGGCATTGTATGTGCTATAATGTATCGGGCATTGCAGTGTGTGGTATAATGTATCACGGACATTGCAGTGTGTGTCATGTGTCACAGACATTGTATGTGCTATAATGTATCAGGGGCAGTGCAGTGTGTAGCATAATGTATAACGGGCATTGCCATTCCTGTCATAATGTGTCACAGGCATTATAGTGTGTGGCATAATGTGTCGGGGGCATTACGGTGTGTGGCATAATGTGTCGGGGGCATTACGGTGTGTGCATACTGTGTCATGTGCATTATTGTGTGTGGCATAATGTCTAAGGGCCATTGCAGCATGTGGCATAATGTATACTGGGCATTACTATAAGGAGGAAAAATGACAAATAATGTAAGGGGCATGAATCAGGATTATTTTTCTTTCCTGTGGTGGCTAACGTCTGGGCGTGCAGGTTGCAAAACTGGGGTATAAGGTAGTCTTTTCCTGCAATACCACGCCCATTCCAACGAAGCCACGCCCATTCCAACGAAGCCACGCCCCTTATGGTGCCCCCCCTGTCATTTTTTTCTGGATCCGCCCCTGGCCGGGGGACACTTTCATATCGGTCCCTGCGGCCGTGCCATTAAAACCCCAACTAGTCACCCCTGGACGAAGTACCCTGGAGGAGTGGGGACCCCTTCAATCAAGGGGTCCCCCCCTTCCAGCCACCCAAGGGCCAGGGGTGAAGCCCGAGGCTGTCCCCGCATCCAAGGGCGGCGGATGGGGGGCTGATAGCCTTGTGAGAAAATAAGAATTTACTCACCGGTAATTCTATTTCTCGTAGTCCGTAGTGGATGCTGGGAACTCCGTAAGGACCATGGGGGATAGACGGCTCCGCAGGAGACTGGGCACATCTAAAGAAAGATTTAGGACTATCTGGTGTGCACTGGCTCCTCCCCCTATGACCCTCCTCCAAGCCTCAGTTAGGACACTGTGCCCGGAAGAGCTGACACAATAACAAAGGATTTTGAATCCCGGGTAAAACTCATACCAGCCACACCAATCACACGTATAACTCGTGATAGGAACCCCGGTTAACAGTATGATAACAAAAGGAGCCTCTGAACAGATGGCTCGCAATAATAACTATTTTACAAGTATTGCAGACAATCCGCACTTGGGATGGGCACCCAGCATCCACTACGGACTACGAGAAATAGAATTACCGGTGAGTAAATTCTTATTTTCTCTGACGTCCTAGTGGATGCTGGGAACTCCGTAAGGACCATGGGGATTATACCAAAGCTCCCAAACGGGCGGGAGAGTGCGGACGACTCTGCAACACCGAATGAGAGAACTCCAGGTCCTCCTCAGCCAGGGTATCAAATTTGTAGAATTTTGCAAACGTGTTTGCCCCTGACCAAGTAGCAGCTCGGCAAAGTTGTAAAGCCGAGACCCCTCGGGCAGCCGCCCAAGATGAGCCCACCTTCCTTGTGGAATGAGCTTTTACAGATTTAGGCTGCGGTAGTCCCACCGCAGAATGCGCCAGCTGAATAGTGCTACAAATCCAGCGCGCGATAGTCTGCTTAGAAGCAGGAGCACCCAGTTTGTTAGGTGCATACAGGATAAACAGCGAGTCAGTTTTCCTGACTCCAGCCGTCCTTGAAACATAAATTTTCAGGGCCCTGACTACGTCCAGTAACTTGGAATCCTCCAAGTTCCCAGCAGCCGCAGGCACCACAATAGGCTGGTTCAAGTGAAACGCTGATACCACCTTCGGGAGAAACTGAGGACGAGTCCTCAATTCTGCCCTATCCATATGGAAAATCAGATAAGGGCTTTTATAGGACAAAGCCGCCAATTCTGACACACGCCTGGCCGAAGCCAGGGTCAACAGCATGACCACTTTCCACGTGAGATATTTCACATCCACAGTCTTAAGTGGTTCAAACCAATGTGATTTCAGGAACTCCAAAAACACATTGAGATCCCAAGGTGCCACTGGGGGCACAAAAGGAGGCTGAATATGCAGAACTCCCTTGACAAAAGTCTGAACTTCAGGCAGGGAAGCCAGTTCTTTCTGGAAGAAATTCGACAGGGCCGAAATCTGGACCTTAATGGACCCCAATTTGAGGCCCAACGTCACCCCTGCTTGTAGGAAATGCAGGAATCGCCCCAGTTGAAATTCCTCCGTTGGGGCCTTCCTGGCCTCACACCAAGCAACATATTTTCGCCAATGCGGTGATAATGTTTTGCGGTGACATCCTTCCTGGCTTTGATCAGGGTAGGGATGACTTCCTCCGGAATGCCCTTTTCCTTCAGGATCCGGTGTTCAACCGCCATGCCGTCAAACGCAGCCGCGGTAAGTCTTGGAACAGACAGGGCCCCTGCTGCAGCAGGTCCTGTCTGAGCGGCAGAGGCCAAGGGTCCTCTGAAAGCATCTCTTGAAGTTCCGGGTACCAAGCTCTTCTTGGCCAATCCGGAACCACGAGTATAGTTTTCACTCCGCGCCTTCGTATTACCTTGGGAATGAGAGGCAGAGGAGGAAACACATAAACCGACTGGTACACCCACGGTGTTACTAGAGCGTCCACAGCGATCGCCTGAGGGTCCCTTCACCTGGTGCAATTCCACCTGTGGTCTTTCCCACCGGTTTACCAGTATTTGGAAGACTTCTGGATTAAGTCCCCATTTTCCCGGGTGGAGGTCGTGCCTGCTGAGGAAGTCTGCTTCCCAGTTGTCCACTCCCGGAATGAACACTGCTGTCAGTGCCAACACATGATTTTCCGCCCATCGGAGAATCCTTGTGGCTTCTGCCATTTCCCTCCTGCTTCTTGTGCCGCCCTTTCTATTTACATGGGCGACCGCCGTGAAGTTGTCTGATTGGATCAGTACCGTCTGGTTCTGAAGCAGGGGCCTTGCGTGGCTTAGGGCATTGTAAATGGCCCTTAGCTCCAGAATATTTATGTGAAGCGAAATCTCCTGATTTGACCACAGTCCTTGGAAATTTCTTCCCTGTGTGACTGCCCCCCAGCCCCGAAGGCTGGCATCCGTGGTCACCAGGACCCAGTCCTGTATTCCGAATCTGCGGCCCTCTAGTAGATGAGCCCTCTGCAGCCACCACAGCAGCGACACCCTGGTCCTTGCCGACAGGGTTATCCACTGTTGCATCTGGAGATGGGACCCGGACCATTTGTCCAAAAGGTCCCACTGGAAAGTCCTTGCGTGGAACCTTCCGAATGGAATTGCTTCGTACGAAGCTACCATTTTTCCCAGGACTCGTGTGCATTGATGTACCGACACCTGTCCCGGTTTTAGAAGGTCTCTGATTAGAGATGACAACTCCTCGGCTTTTTCCACTGGAAGAAACACTTTTTTTCTGGTCTGTGTCCAGAATCATTCCCAGGAACAGAAGACGTGTCGTCGGGACCAGCTGTGACTTTGGAATATTGAGAATCCAGCCGTGCTGTTGTAGCACTTCCCGAGAAAGTGCTACCCCCACTACCAACTGTTCCTTGGACCTCGCCTTTATCAGGAGATCGTCCAAGTACGGGATAATTAAAACTCCCTTCTTGCGAAGGAGTATCATCATTTCGGCCATTACCTTGGTAAAGACCCTCGGTGCCGTGGATAACCCAAACGGCAGCGTCTGGAACTGATAGTGACAGTCCTGTACCACAAATCTGAGGTACTCCTGGTGAGGGGGGTAAATGGGGACATGTAGGTACGCATCCTTGATGTCCAGGGAGACCATGTAATCCCCCTCGTCCAGGCTCGCAATAACTGCCCTGAGCGATTCCATCTTGAACTTGAACCTTTTGATATAAGTGTTCAAGGATTTTAAATTTAAGATGGGCCTCACCGAACCATCCGGTTTCGGTACCACAACCATTGTGGAATAGTAACCCTTTCCTAGCTGAAGGAGGGGTACCTTGACAATCACTTGCTGTGAATACAGTTTCTGGATAGCCACCAACACTGCCTCCCTGACAGAGGGAGTTGCTGGTAAGGCAGATTTTAGAAAACGGCAGGGGGGGACGTCTCGAATTCCAGTCTGTACCCCTGAGATACTACTTGAAGGATCCAGGGATCCACCTGTGAGAGAGCCCACTGTGTGCTGAAATTTCTGAGACGGGCCCCCACCGTACCCGGGTCCGCCTGTGAAGCCACAGAGTCATGCTGTGGACTTACCGGACGCGGGGGAGGACTTTTGCTCTTGGGAACTGGCTGTATGCTGCAGCTTTCCCTCTACCTTTGCCTCTCGGCAGAAAGGATTCGCCTCGAGCCCTCTTGTGTTTATGGGGCCGAAAGGACTGTACTTGATAATACGGTGCTTTCTTTTGCTGTGGGGTAGCTTGTGACAACATGTCGATTTCCCAGCCGTAGCTGTGGAAACGAGGTCTGAAAGACCATCCCCAACAGTTCCACCCCTCAGCAAAATATTGTCCCTATCCAGGGTATCAATATTATCCAACAGGGAATCTGACCACGCAGCAGCAGCACTGCACATCCATGCTGATGCAATCGCTGGTCGCAATATAATGCCTGTGTGTGTATATATAGCTTTTAGGGTAGCTTCCTGCCTTCTATCAGCAGGATCCTTTAGGGCGGCCGTATCCGGAGACGGTAGTGCCACCTGTTTTGATAAACGTGTAAGCGCTTTATCTACCCTAGGGGATGTTTCCCAACGTGACCTATCCTCTGGCGGGAAAGGGTACGCTGCCAATAACCGTTTAGAAATTATCAATTTCTTATCGGGGGAAGTCCAGGCTTCCTCACACACCTCATTTAATTCCTCAGATGCAGGAAAAACTACTGGTAGTTTTTTCTCACCGAACATAATACCCTTTTTTGTGGTACCTGAGGTACTATCAGAAATGTGTAATACATTTTTCATTGCCTCAATCATGTAACGGGTGGACCTATTGGAGGGTACACTAGTCTCATAGTCGTCGACACTGGAGCCGGTATCAGTGTCGACATCTGTGTCTGTCATCTGAGGTAGCGGGCGTTTTAAAGCCCCTGATGACATTTGAGACGCTGGAACAGTCACAAGCTGAGTAGCCGGCTGTCCTATGTCGTCAAACCTTTTATGTAAGGAGCTGACACTGTCACGTAATTCCTTCCATAAGTCCATCCACACAGGTGTCGACCCCTCAGGGGGTGACAACACATTTACAGGCATTTGCTCTGCCTCCACATCATTTTCCTCATCATACATGTCGACACAGCGGTACCGACACACAGCACACACACAGGGAATGCTCTGACAGAGGACAGGACCCCACAAAGCCCTTTGGGGAGACAGAGGGAGAGTATGCCAGCACACACCAGAGCGCTATATACCACAGGGATATCACCTATAAAGAGTGTTTTCCCCATATAGCTGCATATATATATTATACTGCGCCTAAATTTGTGCCCCCCCTCTCTTTTTTACCCTTTCTGTAGTGCAGGACTGCAGGGGAGAGCCAGGGAGCGATCCTTCCAGCGAAGCTGTGAGGGAAAATGGCGCCAGTGTGCTGAGGGAGATGGCTCCGCCCCTTTTTCGGCGGGCTTTCTCCCGCTATTTTAATATTTAATATTCTTCTCCCCTTAGTCCCTCGGTGCAGTGAGCCTGTTGCCAGCAGGTCTCACTGTAAAATAAAAAACCTAAATTATACTTTCTTTCTAGGAGCTCAGGAGAGCCCCTAGTGTGCATCCAGCTCAGCCGGGCACAGAAATCTAACTGAGGCTTGGAGGAGGGTCATAGGGGGAGGAGCCAGTGCACACCAGATAGTCCTAAATCTTTCTTTAGATGTGCCCAGTCTCCTGCGGAGCCGTCTATCCCCCATGGTCCTTACGGAGTTCCCAGCATCCACTAGGACATCAGAGAAATTGTGAATATTGTTTTTAGTAGCAGTGCTACAAGTCCCAGCAAGCCTCCCCCGCAAGCTGGTACTTGGAGAACCACAAGTACCAGCATGCGGTGGAAAACCGGGCCCGCTGGTACCTGTAGTACAACTACTAAAAAAATACCCCGATAAAAACAGGACACACACACCATGACAGTACAACTTTATTACATACATGCACACCAACATACACACATACTTACCTATGTTCCCACGAGGCTCGGTCCTCTTCTCCATGTAGAATCCTAGGGGTACCTATGAAAAAAATTATACTCACATAATCCAGTGTACCTTCTGTTCTTTGTATAATCCACGTACTTGGCAAAATAATAAAACGGAAACCCGACCACGCACTGAAAGGGGCCCCATGTTTACACATGGGACCCCTTTCCCCGACTGCCAGGTCCCACCCGACTCCTGTCAAAGAGGGTCCCTTCAGCCAATCAGGGAGCGCCACGTCGTGGCACTCTCCTGATTGGCTGTGTGCTCCTGTAGTGTAGAACTTTGCGGTCAGCGGTTGACCGAAAGTAACCTCACCGCTGACCGCAAAGTTCCCACCATTGGCTACAATGGAGCGCATAGGCGCTACATTGTATCTGTGCCGTGTGCTGCCTGACAGACACTACAGGAGCACACAGCCAATCAGGAGAGTGCCACGACGTGGCGCTCCCTGATTGGCTGAAGGGACCCTCTTTGAAATGTGCAGAGAGTTAGATTGGGGTGGGTTAAATTGTTTCTCTGCAGGGTAAATACTGGCTGCTTTATTTTTACACTGCAATTTAATTTCAGTTTGAACACACCCCGCCCAAATCTAACTCTCACTGCACATGTTATATCTGCCCCCCCCGCCCCGCAGTACACATGGTTTTGCTCATTTGCTAACAAATTTGCTGCTGCGATCAGATCTGAATTAGTCCCTGTGTGTGCTATTTATTTTTGCTCTTTTAAAATGTTCAACAGGGGTCCCTACAAACTATTATTCCAGGACCAAAAGGGTGGCAAATTACTGATCAAAGATGTTAATTACCACGTCGTCAGAGCTAAGATTTGATTACCTGGGATTAGGCTTGATATGGGGGACATGTCAGCTGCTGATGGCAGACGTCTCTGACACGGTCGCATCATATGCGACCATGTCATGAAAAAGCCCGCCCTCCATCCAACCTTGTGTGGTCGCATCTGATGACCATGTCTGGCAAATGGTTACACTATTTCAGGATTAACTCTTCTTATTCATCATGATCCAATGATTTGTTAGCCTTCCAGTAACCAGGTCTACTAATAAACATGCCAAATGGCTGATCTCTTTTACCTTTTGTCATTGTGAGTAACCATCAGTTACTTCCTTTGAGTTGGGCAGGAGGTTTTTCAGTAAATCTTAAAGGTAGACATTTACTTGACTATTTTCCTGGAAGGTGTGGGAGACTCCTGATTTTTATTTAGGTAGTCCCACAGACCCTTGGAAGATCTCCTGCATCCCGCCAACCTCCTAGTGAAGTGGGCAGGATGGGGATATAATACTGGGAATTACAGGTCTGAATGGAAGGCAGGATTAAAATTATGTGGATTGTAAAATTTTAACCCCGCCCTCTCCCCACAGACCTGTGATTTTTGGCATTTTGCCACAATGGGGGAGAGGTCTAATGACGTGAGAGCCTGACCCCACCCGAAGAGTGGCCAACTGCATCTCCTTTTAAGGCTCTTCCCAGAGAGGAGCAACAAAAAGTAGGAAAGTATCCCAGTGATTACTAAGGGCCACAATTCTGATTTGTTTTGTTTTTTTAAGTCTGACTGTAGATGAAGCACTCTGTCAGAGAAGAGGTGAGATTGCATTAACGGTCAAATAACCCAAGCCCAAAACACACAGGATCCTCACTAGTGGGATTAAAAAGACAGAGAGCCCAGAATAGGCCTCGATGAAGTGCTGAGTAGAGGTTTTAGGAGCTGATTCAGCAAGGATTGCAAATTCTGCTAAGTAGAAAAATTTGCAATCCCTTGGATCACATGCTAGGGCCCAGCCTTCGCAGGGCAAGGCCGCACAGCATGCTATCAACCGCTGTTGCACTGCAATTTCAGCGTGATCACTAACAATGAGGTACCGTAGCCTCATTCCAGCGCAGCCTGGCTGCACCCGCAGGAGGCACGCATCACGCCCCAATCACGCCCACTGTTTGACTGCCCCTGCCCTTGTTTTGAAGCCACACCCCCACAACGTTCCGTCTCTGCCTAGGAAATGGAGCGTTGCCGCCCCGCAAAAGCCTCTGTCTAATTGAGAGGCGTTTGTATTTTCTGCGGGGTGCCCACAGAAAATGCGGGCAAATGCACAGGATGGGCCCTGCGCATGTGCCCGCATCCTCTTCGTAGTTTTTACGTTTGGATCGCGTATTGCAATCCAACCTGAATTACGCCCTTATTATTAAGCCAGTGTGCGACCTTCTGTCTGCAGTCAGGACAAGCTTCAGTGCTTCCTTGTAAAGACATAAAGGTGCTCTGTCCTGGAGAGAGAGACTGTTTATAGTGACTACATGCCACTGGCTAGAAAGGTAACATGCAGCACTGCATATGGGGTCTAAGATTATTATTTTCTAATTATATTATGCGAACAATGAAAGTATTTTTCTATTTAATGTTTTACTTTGCACCAGAACATTGAGTGAAAGACTACTAACCTAGGTAGTTCCTCATTAAACGATAGATCAGTAAGTAGTTATCTAATGGTGTTAGATTTTTGAGACCAGAAGAAATTGAGAAGTATACTATATTTCTTGAATAGAATGAGGTTGCCAATGCCAATATTATATTATTACATATATTGGAAAAGCTGATCACATATGTGATACACTGGCAAAGAATTGTTGGATGATTTGACTGCTTCAAGTACCTTTCTATAAATCTATCAAATGGCTAAATGAGTGAACTAAATGAGCCAAAGGCCAAATACACAATAACTTCCACAGATACAGGCCTCTACCTATGACTGTAAAAATCATCAAGCATTGGAAGGGAAAACATCTGGCGCATGCATTAGCCAGTAAAGCTATAAAAGAAAATTCCACATCAGTATTTTAAATTGTTCTGAGCATCATATAACACACACCTTTTTATTGTTATTACATGCAGTCATCAGAATTCCACAGAGAAAGAAATAAGAATAAATTCCACAAAGGACCTACCACACCAACCACAGTGCATATCCATTTTCCCTCTCACACTTGCCTGAGGGGACCACCAGAGTTGTGCCTATACCTTCTCAGCTAGAACAGCTAGGAAGAAGGTGGTTTTTGTGATATGCTGATATACATAATTCTATATGACTGGCTCTCTCTGCTCCTCTGGCCTGCTTACTAACCTTTCCTGCAGTTATAGAAATAGAAAGGAGTGATTTATAAAGTGTGAGAATGTACAGACAATACACATTGGACTGCATGTAGAAAGATGTAGAAAAAGAATACACCTGACCTATCAATATTAAACGTTTTATGGCCATAACTATCGTGTAAGTGAAGTTAAATGTATTACATAACAATAAAACCAAAGTCAACTGAATAAAAAATATAAATATATTATAAACACAACAACGTCAAATACCACACTGTCAAAAAACAGGAAGGTAGAGAGGGGGTGCAGTTAATTCTTGAACGACGGGACACCGGTGGTCGAAATACCGACTCCGGAATTCCGACAGCAGGGAAAATGCCAGTGCCTGGCATTCCCACTCGGGTGGTGGTCCACACCACCACCTGAGGGGGAATATAATAGTATGGTGGCGAGATCGCTCGAGGTCGGGATTCCGGCATCAGTATTTCGACCGCCGTGATCCCGACAGCTGGGATTTCATACTGAATCCGTAGAGAGACCCAGACGACTCTGATTTCTACTGTGAGGGGGAGGATTAATCACTTTATTAATACACTATCCTTTCTTTAGAATATCAATATCCAAATCCTAGTCTAATACTCTAATTCAAGGTCACTGACACCACTCAGCATTTCTAGTCATCGAGATCCTTTACCATTAATTATAAACTGGAGCAGTACAGGAATATCTACACAAGTAATAATTATCACAGCATTACTGATGTAAAAGGCTTTACAGAAAAATTAGAAAACAAATTACCAAAAAGTTATATAAATGTACATAAGCAATGAAAAAGAAAAAGAAAGATCACTTTTTGTCCAGAGGAATTACTTTTCTTTCCTGAGGCTAGTAAGGAAAGATGTTGACAATCCCAATGCAAACCTGATAACTTGCCAGCTTATCAAATATTTCAGTGATGTGCGGTCAATGGCTGGTGAGGCACTAGCCACTAATGATTTCCCTATTGGATGTGTGTGCTGGGTAAAGCTAGGCGCAGCACATCCACAGCGAAGTATTACCCATGTGCCAGTGACCAGCATGGGTGCTTGCTGTGTCCTCTCCCCCTGGCACACACTGTCACCGCCGATCAACTGAGCTGGTGTATTTCAGTGCCGGCGTAGAGTGGGACCCTTCTGCTGTGCACCTCTCCCTGTATGGCTGCTATGCTATCCTTCTCTATTTTGGGATAGTCCTGCTTGGTGGCTCCCCTAGGATTCCTGAAAACCATATCAGAACTGTTGCTGTGGGCCCCACTGGTGCTGCTCTATCACAGGCTTTGGACACGCAGCTCCTTTGATGTCCTCGCTATTCTGCCATCTGACCCCCCCTGACTTCACTGCGAGACACCATCTGACCTGACCTAGCTAGTCAGCACTGGGACAGCATGGGCAATAAGCGGGGCTGTGCGCCAATCATAGCAGCCAGTGTCCAGGGTAGGTGGGGGACAAGTGACTGTCACTGACCCGACGTAAATATAGGACCAACCCTGCTTAGAGGGTGTGCCTCGACGTGGGCTCTAATTATCAGAGGGGGGGCTGAGCTTGTCGTCTCACCTCTTTCCCTGTATTTGCAATAGAGCACGCAAATTTAGCGAGTTTCTACTTTTAATAATTTTTATAGTAAAAACTGTGTTCTAAGTATCTTCTTTGTATTATTCTAACCCAGATTAAAAGAAAAATGTGAGCATGACAGGTGAGACTATACCTCCCCTGCAATATTTTACCCATGGCAGGCATTCAGGGTGGCAGTGTATATGCTAATGTGTGTGTAATTCTCCTATATGTTAACTGCAGGGAAACAAAAAATAGCCAAAAACAAGTTTTATGCTATAATTCACCAACAATACCTCACAAAGGGGATGCAGTCATAAGGATGAAATTCATAGTGTCGAAAACCATAATCTTAAATGTTGAACATTTTCATATAACAAATGACAATTGTAGTAAACTAAGGGGCACATTTATCATTGTATACTTTCCGCTTCATCCACGAAAACACCTGTCTTCAGGGGTTAACAGCAAATATTAAGTTTCCTCTGAATGTATCACTGAGGGTCCGCAACAGGTATCGCCAGTATATGTGTGATCCCTCCATTCCCGCCAGCAGCCACATTCCCCCATACATGTCCAATTCTGGATATTGGCCCCTGAGGCCCATTGTAGCCTATGCGTTACAAATCGCAGATGTAGTTCTACTGTATATGGCTGCTGTGCATGTGCGGTCAGAGGGGGCAGAAGTCCCAGCAGCCCTTGCTCAGGGACAGGCTCCATACATTTACCGAAAGTAATCACATACTGCAATGTGATGCTGGCCACTAATATTGCGCCCAGATCACATTGACTATACGATTAATGATAAATAGGCCACAAAAACTTCAATACAGAAAATACTTGCTTGCTTGTGTTCCCGATATGGCACATAGTTATGACTCACACCCGTATGCATCGGGCAACCAATTTTTCTCAAATCCTGAAATATGAACCAAAGATTCATATTTGTTGATAATAGAATTGATGACTGGTTTTGGGTGCATTCACACAGCTGTCACAACCACAACTGTACCATTATGTTACTTGAGGAAATAAGCTGTAAATGCACCGTCCTCAGGATATCTGGCCAAGTAGCACATGCAAACAGAAATGTCTACTTGTTCCCCTATAGAAATGGGCAGATATGGATGGGACATTAGGACAATAGGCTTTGAGGTCTCTTGCTGATCAGATTTGAGGTTAATTTGATTTCCAAAAACTGCAGGAGTCTTGGAGATTGCACTCCATTAACTTTGAGCTGGCTGTAAGAAAGCTCTAGGTGGGGAAACATTGGACTGAGAGACCTGAGTGCCGGGGCGGAAGAATTTACTACTTGTCATATTTTTAATATTATTAATAATTAAGTGAACTTCTATTTCCAACATACGTGGCACAGTACATTGGCATGATGCATATAAAAAAGGCAAGAATCTGTAGACAAAATCAAATCTTTAACTGAGGCCATTATCTTATACCCCTGGAGCTACTAAACCCCAGTGGTTCTTAGAGAACTTATTGACTATATTCTCGTGACTATTAGTTCAGCAGAGAAACTGAATGCCGTCATTGTGTGCAGGTGACAAGTCACTTTAATTGCTGAGTATTCATTCCCTTCCACTGATAAAGCAAAGATTATTCAGAAAAAAATAAGAATTTACTTACCGATAATTCTATTTCTCGTAGTCCGTAGTGGATGCTGGGAACTCCGTAAGGACCATGGGGAATAGCGGCTCCGCAGGAGACAGGGCACATCTAAAGAAAGCTTTAGGATCACCTGGTGTGCACTGGCTCCTCCCCCTATGACCCTCCTCCAAGCCTCAGTTAGGATACTGTGCCCGGACGAGCGTACACAATAAGGAAGGATTTTGAATCCCGGGTAAGACTCATACCAGCCACACCAATCACACTGTACAACTTGTGATCTGAACCCAGTTAACAGCATGATAATAGAGAAGCCTCTCGAAAAGATGGCTCACTACAACAATAACCCGAATTTTTTGGTAACAATAATTATGTACCAGTATTGCAGACAATCCGCACTTGGGATGGGCGCCCAGCATCCACTACGGACTACGAGAAATAGAATTATCGGTAAGTAAATTCTTATTTTCTCTGACGTCCTAGTGGATGCTGGGAACTCCGTAAGGACCATGGGGATTATACCAAAGCTCCCAAACGGGCGGGAGAGTGCGGATGACTCTGCAGCCCCCAATGAGAGAACTCCCGGTCCTCCTCAGCCAGGGTAACAAATTTGTAGGATTTTACAAACGTATTTGCTCCTGACCAAGTAACTGCTCGGCAAAGTTGTAAAGCCGAGACCCCTCGGGCAGCTGCCCAAGATGAGCCCACCTTCCTTGTGGAGTGGGCATTTACAGATTTTTGGCTGTGGCAGGCCTGCCACAGAATGTGCAAGCTGAATTGTACTACAAATCCAACGAGCAATAGTCTGCTTAAAAGCAGGAGCACCCAGCTAGTTGGGTGCATAGAGGATAAACAGCGAGTCAGATTTCCTGACTCCAGCCGTCCTGGAAACATATATTTTCCGGGTCCTGACAACGTCTAGCAACTTGGAGTCCTCCAAGTCCCTAGTAGCCGCAGGCACCACAATAGGTTTGGTTCAGGTGAACGCTGAAACCACCCTAGGGAGAAACTGAGGACGAGTCCTCAATTCCGCCCTGTCCGAATGGAAAATCAGATAAGGGCTTTTACAGGATAAAGCCACCAATTCTGACACGCGCCTGGCCCAGGCCAGAGCCAACAGCATGACCACTTTTTCTGTGAGATATTTTAACTCCACAGATTTAAGTGTGTCAAACCAATGTGACTTTTGGAACCCAAAAACCATCTGGAGATCCCAAAAGTGCCACAAAAGGAGGCTGTATATGCAGTACCCCTTTAACAAATGTCTGAACTTCAGGGACTGAAGCTAGTTCTTTTTTGGAAGAAAATTGACAGAGCCGAAATTTGAACCTTAATGGACCCCAATTTCAGGCCCATAGATACTCCTGTTTGCAGGAAATGTAGGAATCGACCCAGTTGAATTTCCTCCGTCGAGCCTTACTGGCCTCGCACCACGCAACATATTTTCGCCAAATGCGGTGATAATGTTTTGCGGTTACATCCTTCCTGGCTTTGATCAGGATAGGGAAGACTTCATCCGGAATGCCTTTTTCCTTCAGGATCCGGCGTTCAACCGCCATGCCGTCAACGCAGCCGCGGTAAGTCTTGGAACAGACAAGGTCCTTGCTGGAGCAGGACCCTTCTTAGAGGTAGAGGCTACGGATCCTCCGTGAGCATCTCTTGAAGTTCCGGTTACCAATTCCTTCTTGGCCAATCCGGAGCCACTAATATAGTGCTTACTCCTCTCCATCTTATCAATCTCAGTACCTTGGGTATGAGAGGCAGAGGAGGGAACCCATACACTGATTGGTACACCCACGGTGTTACCAGAGCATCTACAGCTATTGCCTGAGGGTCCCTTGACGTGGCGCAATACCTGTCGAGTTTTTCCCAACGGTTTATAATCATGTGGAAGACTTCTGGGTGAAGTCCTTACTCTCCCGGGTGGAGGTCGTGCTGAGGAAAACTGCTTCCCAGTTGTCCACTCCCGGAATGAAAACTGCTGACAGTGCTATCACATGGTTTTTCGCCCCGCGAAGAATCCTTGCAGCTTCTGCCATTGCCCTCCTGCTTCTTGTGGCACCCTGTCTGTTTACGTGGGTGACTGCCGTAATGTTGTCCGACTGGATCAACACCGGCTGACCTTGAAGCAGAGGTCTTGCTAAGCTTAGAGCATTGTAAATGGCCTTTAGCTTCAGGACATTTATGTGAAGTGATGTCTCCAGGCTTGACCATAAGCCCTGGATATTCCTTCCCTGTGTGACTGCTCCCCAGCCTCGCAGGCTGGCATCCGTGGCCACCAGGACCCAGTCCCGCATGCCGAATCTGCGGCCCTCTAGAAGATGAGCACTCTGCAACCACCACAGGAGGGATACCCTTGTCCCTGGTGACAGGGTTATCCGCTGAAGCATCTGAAGATGCGACCCGGACCATTTGTCCAGTAGGTTCCACTGGAAAGTCTTGCGTGGAATCTGCCGAATGGGATTGCTTCGTAGGAAGCCACCATTTTTACCCAGAACCCTTGTGCATTGATGCACTGAGACTTGGTTCGGTTTTAGGAGGTTCCTGACTAGCTCGGATAACTCCCTGGCTTTCTCCTCCGGGAGAAACACCTTCTTTCTGGACTGTGTCCAGGATCATCCCTAGGAACAGAAGACAAGTCGTCGGAACCAGCTGCGATTTTGGAATATTGAGAATCCAATCGTGCTGCCGCAACACTACCTGAGGTAGTGCTACACCGTTCTCCAACTGTTCCCTGGATCTCACCCTTATCAGGGAATCGTCCAAGTAAAGGATAACTAAAATTCCCTTCCTTCGAAGGAATATCATCATTACGGTCATTACTTCAGTAAAGACCCGGGGTGCCGTGGACCATCCCTACGGCAGCGTCTGAACTGATAGTGACAGTTCTGTACCATAACCTGAGATACCCTTGGTGAGAAGGGTAAATTTTGACATGAAGGTAAGCATCCTTGATGTCCCGAGACATCATGTAGTCCCCTTCTTCCAGGTTTGCAATCACTGCTCTGAGTGACTCAATTTTGAATTTGAACCTCTGTATGTAAGTGTTCAAAGATTTTAGATTTTAGATTTTAAAATCGGTCTCACCGAGCCGTCTGGCTTCGGTACCACAATAGTGTGGAATAATACCCCGTTCCCTGTTGCAGGAGGGGTACCTTAATTATCACCTGCTGGGAATACAGCTTGTGAATGGCTTCCAAAACTGCCTCCCTGTCAGCGGGAGACGTCGGTAAAACAGACTTTTGGAAACGGCGAGGGGAATACGTCTCGAATTCCAATTTGTACCCCTGAAATATTACCTGAAGGATCCAGGGGTCTACTTGCGAGTGAGTCCACTGCGCACTGAAATTCATTGAGAACGGGCCCCCACCGTGCCTGAACTTGTAAAGCCCTAGCGTCATACTGAGAGCTTGGCAGAGGCGGAAAAGGGTTTCTGTTCCTGGGAACTGGCTGATCTCAGCAGCCATTTTCCTCTCCCTCTGTCACGAGCAGAAAAGAGGAAGCCTTTTGTCCGCTTGCCAACCAGGACTGCGCCTGATAATACGGCGTCTTATTTTGAGAGGCGACCTGGGGTACATTCCCTTTTTTTTTTTTTTTTTTTTAAGGCAATACTTCCAAATGCCGTTTGGAATCCGCATCACCTGACCACTTTACTGGTATAATTGGACAACGCACTTATACTTGATGCCAGTCGGCAAATATTCCGCTGTGCATCATGCATATATAGAAATGCATCTTTTAATTGCTCTATAGGCAATAATATACTGTCCTTATCTAGGATATCAAATTTCCAGTCAGGGAATCCGACCACGCCAACCCAGCACTGCACATCCAGGCTGAGGCGATTGCTGGTCGCAGTATAACACCAGTATGTGTGTAAATACATTTTAGGACACCCTCCTGCTTTCTATCAGCAGGATCCCTAAGGGCGGCCATCTCCAGAGAGGGTAGAGCCCTTGTTCTTACAAGCGTGTGAGCGCCTTATCCCCCCTAGGGGGTGTTTCCCAACGCACCCTAACCTCTGGCGGGAAAAGGTATACTGCCAATAACTTTTTAGAAATTATCAATTGTTATCGGGGGGAAACCCACGCATCATCACACACCTCATTTTATTTCTCAGATTCAGGAAAACTACAGGAAGTTTTTCCTCACCAAACATAATACCCCTTTTTTTGGTGGTATTTATATTATCAGAAGAGTGTAAACTTTTTCCATTGCCTCAATCATGCAATGTGTGGCCCTATTGGAAATCACGGTTGTCTCTTCACCGTCGACACAGGAGTCAGTATCCGTGTCGGCGTCTGTATCTGAGGTAACGGGCGCTTTAGAGCCCCTGTATGAGAGGTCTGGACATGCACAAGCTGAGTAGCCGGCTGTCTCATGTCAACCACTGTCTTTTATACAAAGCTGACACTGTCACGCAATTTCAACAGTACATCCACTCAGGTGTCGACCCCCCAGGGGGTGACAACACTATTACAGACACTCTACTCCGTCTCCTCATCATTTTTCTCCTCATACATGTCGACACAAACGTACCGACACACAGCACACACACAGGGAATGCTCTGATAGAGGACAGGACCCCACTAGCCCTTTGGGGAGACAGAGGGAGAGTTTGCCAGCACACACCAGAGCGCTATATATATACAGGGATAACCTTATATAAGTGTTTTTCCCTTTATAGCTGCTGTATTGTTTATACTGCGCCTAATTTGTGCCCCCCTCTCTTTTTTAACCCCTTTCTGTAGTGTAGTGACTGCAGGGGAGAGCCAGGGAGCTTCCCTCCAACTGAGCTGTGAGGGAAAATGGCGCCAGTGTGCTGAGGAGATAGGCTCCGCCCCTTTCTCGGCGTCCTTATCATCCGTTTTCTTGTATGTTTTGGCAGGGGTTAAATGCATCCATATAGCCCAGGAGTTATATGTGATGCATTTATTTTAGCCATAAAAGGTTTTCTATCGATTTATTGCGTCTCAGGGCGCTGCCCCCCCAGCGCCCTGCACCCTCAGTGACCGGAGTGTGAAGTGTGCTGAGAGCAATGGCGCACAGCTGCGGTGCTGTGCGCCTACCTTTATCTGAAGACAGGAAAGTCTTCTGCCGCCGATTTTTCCGGACCTCTTCGCTCTTCTGGCTCTGTAAGGGGGCCGGCGGCGCGGCTCCGGTGACCCATCCAGGCTGAACCTGTGATCGTCCCTCTGGAGCTAATGTCCAGTAGCCTAAGAAGCCCAATCCACTCTGCACGCAGGTGAGTTCGCTTCTTCTCCCCTTAGTCCCTCGATGCAGTGAGCCTGTTGCCAGCAGGTCTCACTGAAAATAATAAACCTTAACTAAAACTTTCACAAAGAGCTCAGGAGAGCCCCTAGTGTGCACCCTTCTCGTCGGGCACAGAAAATCTAACTGAGGCTTGGAGGAGGGTCATAGGGGGAGGAGCCAGTGCACACCAGGTGATCCTAAAGCTTTCTTTAGATGTGCCCTGTCTCCTGCGGAGCCGCTATTCCCCATGGTCCTTACGGAGTTCCCAGCATCCACTAGGACGTCAGAGAAATATACACTGCTGTTTATAGATTCTTGTATCTTTTATATGTTGATTCTTTTAAATGTTTAACTATTTCCTTCATTACTTTTCCATATATAATTCCGACTGTTGAGTGCAGTCTTCTAGGTGTGAATTAGGACTACTAATTGATGGACAATGAACCAAGATTACAATGAGATTTCTCTACAGAACTTTATAGTTTTAATGTTATAGTGAACATTTGCAGTTATTACATACCTTTACATGCTGTGAACCCAGGCTTGGACTGGCCCACAGGGGTACAGGGGAAACCACCGGTGGGCCCCACTGCCTGGGGGCCCATCTCCTGCTCTAAGGATCATCAGGTTCCAGACTGTGCACTTGAATTATACATCATACATATGTTACCTTATACTGGACTATGGTGTATTTTCTACAGTGCATTGCTGTTATTAATCTGGTACATTATCATGCATGCAGCAGCTGAATTTTCGGTATATATTTATGAAGGGGCCTAGATGTTGCACTCTCTAATAGTTAGTCAAGCCAATGATATGGCAGGCCACACTTCCTCTGCGGACTAGTCACACCCCTAAACATGGGCCCCTACCACTGCACTTCCCCGGTGGGCCCTACATGCCCCAGTCCGACACTGTGTAAACCACTACTTTAAATCACAGGTTATATGTAATTGATACCAGACTTGCTTAACAGCCCATCTAACCAAACATAGATTAACAAGTCTGACAAAAACTGCATAGGGTGGGTTTAAGGTAGAAATTAATGGAAAGGTGGAGCTTGGTTATATATTTACATTGTTCACAGCAATTGTATCTCTGTTAAAGACAATTCAACTAAATTATTGAGAGCTTAATCGTCTGTCAAGATACACAGTGTACGGACCAAATATCCCAGTTATACTCTATAACGTACAATGAATATTAGTAAGGCCACAATTATGGAAGTAAAACATAATTAGATATAGAAAACATGTTTTTTGCAAAAGCCCTCAAGATACTGTAGGTGAAAGAAACAAGACACCAATTCCTGCTTAAAAACCAACCCGACTCTTAGGGCTGCACGCAACAAATAATAACCTGTCTTCATCTATGGATGAAACATAACAGATTTTGAATAAAAGTGACAGAAATTTGCAGGAGAGAACCATTTGTCATTGTACCAGTTTACAGAAAGGATGGTGTTTCAGACATTCTCATATTGATTTGTAAGGTGATGCTATCTTTGCTTTGTGCAACTTTCAGACTATTGGAGCCATTAGAAACAGAGAACAGTGAAATCATTACAAAAAAATTACTCTCAAAGCTTCCTAAAATGAGAAATGTCAATGGTATAATTGAAGATGTTACCAGGAAAAATATCAGTTTACACTTCAACAATATGTATCAAGAGTTGAGTGTTGAGAAATGTATACATTATGGACTTGTTCTCAGCAGACATTCAGGCTCTCAGATATGGCCCAATACACCTGGCAAGGATAAAAGTACAACGGGGTCACATAGACTATGAAATAAGAAAACTTTTAATAAAAAGAAGCAAAAGTGTAAATTAAAGCTATATATTACTTTCTATACATTATTTTACAAAATAGTTTAGGCAGCAGTATTTATTTATTTATATATCTATATATACACACAAATAAATAATTGTGTGTGTGTGTGTGAGTATATATATATAGGCAGGAGCCTTCATAATGACAATACATTAAACAAGACCAGTAACGCAAAAACCTCTACAGTGTAGTAAAATGAGCAACAATGCTAGGGAAATTACTAGAGGCTGGATAAATTATAATGTTGTCATTGTCAAGCCCTTGAAGGTAAAATGCAAAAAAATAGATTTAACTTAAATTGTAAAATGTTAAACATTTCAAAAGCAAATGTCTACTGGTGATATATGGAAAATGGTTGAAACCAGTTGACACCCACCAGTCCTCAAAAATCAGACACATATAAAACAATAGGAATTTAACTGTACGATTTCACCACCAATTTAGAGGGAACTCCGCAGTCTTAGCTTCTAACGGATGGTGCAAGTGAAAGAGCAGTAGTCATGTCTTTTTCGTATTCATTTTTTTAAATTTATTTAGGTTGAGCAGCTTTGATTATGACAGAGCAAGTGATGAAGTTGAAGGGCTTTGTGCATCAGTGAGGGTGAACTGGAATGCAGTTTGGTGCTTGGACTATGTGAGATTACAAGTTCACATTAGTCAAGTACAACGGACTGAAAAGATTACTAAGTATTTTTTTTTTTCCTATTATGCTGGCAACTTTACACCTTGGCACAACCAACTCAAGCCTGCCTCTGGGATACTATACACTGCTAGGATACACATTTGTGTTCACGCTAGGTTGTTTTAGCAGGGCGCCGCACCCTGCCTGAATTTTCAGGGCATAATGCGCCCTGCCCCTTTAGCAGCATCCTGCTATAACAGCCTCTGCCCGCTGCCTTGTGCCGTCGCTTTAATAGATGCCGTGTGCGCGCAGCATCTATTCGTGTTAAAGGGAGAGCTTGGGGAAGCCCTGCACCTCCGTAGATGCTTGGCACGCCCCCTCAGTGATGCTGATGCTGTGGCACGCCATCATTAGTGACATTGACAGGGGCGGCTCACCTCCAATAGTGACGTCTGTGGGGCTGCATCCCCTCCCTCACCTGGTCATGCCCCCCTTTTGGGCGTGTGCATGGCGAAGGCACTCGCATGAGTTCCGTCTTTGCACCACAGCGCCCTGCCCGATTCCTAGAGTGAACACTACACGTTTCTAACTAACATTTTCCCTTTAAAAATAATATACAAATGTTATCAAAAACAATGTTAAATTATTTTCTCAAAAAGTAACAGTGCTTACAACACTGAACTAATCCTTGGAACAATGTGAGTTATTCAGACCTGATTGCTCCTCTGCGAATTTGCAGAGGTCTGCAATCAGATAGCCACCGCCCAGACAGAGTGAAAGCCCGCCCCATGCAAGACTGCGTACACCTTGCAAAAATCTCAACGTTCACCGGTAAGCTGCAAATCCGTTTGCAACTCACTCACCATCAAATGATTTTTCCAGTCGGTGCGTAGCACAGGACCTACTCCTACAGTGCGATATAATCAGGCTGATCGGGGCCGGAGCTGACATCACACACCCTCCCTGAAAACATTTGACCCACTCCCAGAATACGGCCAATTAAAACCCCCATATGCCGGCTTCCTGTCAATCAACTTGTGTACAGCTAGCGATCAAAAAAGTTGAGGAAAGGTAAAACAAACAACGTCTGTCTCTCGAGCAATAAAATAAATGTATGACTATAAACAAAGTCACGACAGTACATATAAGAGACCACTAGAGGCACTCGTCAATTGCATATATACAGGAAACACGATGGACAGTACAACTCAGGTGTCACTCAATTAACTCTATGGGAGGAATTCAATTGTTTTCTTGGACAGCACAGTTCTCGACTAAAGTGATGGGAGCTATTCAATAGTTTGTGCAGATGGGAGTGAGTTCTGCGGGCACACATCTGTTTGCAGCCTCCTGAGATGGTGAGCAGAAATTCACACGTCGTCGGACTTTTGATTGACTAAACTTTGACGTCGGTAACACACCCAATATTTTGCAAGAGTTCAGCACTTTATGCCTCTAAACCTGGTGCATTTAATACACGACAAGCTTAATAAGTAATGGGGCCCTGCAATATGCACGTCCATCTCCCGAAAAACTGATTATCGACCATTACTTACACGCACCCAAAAATAATTGAATTTCCCCCTATGACTCAGCAGGGCATGTTAGGTAGCCAGGGAACACGTGTATCCATTGATTTAAACAGAATCCCAGTCCCAAAATGTAAGCATCAGCAGATACTGAGATAGTGCTCATTCTAGGTGTAGAGTGCTGATTAGGGAGGATGGACATAACTTTACACATGGTTTATCGCCACAGCTACAGTAGCTGTACGTGTACAATTCTGCCCTACAAAATTAAAATATGTCCTCCTCAATGATCTGCACCTACGGTGAACACAACTGAGATACAGGGCCGGATTACCATATAGGCAACACAGGCGGCCACCTAGGGCCTGGCGAGCCCTTGAGGCCCACTGCCGGCAAGCCGTGGGTGGTTTAGGTTGCCATGAGGTTCCTATTATACTGATCACTTTCATATTTGGATTTAACCATTAAAGTGGCCAGCCCCAAAGTCTTGCTTCTTCACATTGGCTGGTCCCTCCCATGGGAGTCGGGACCAACCATAGCTGTACTAGAGTGGGTCTGCCCCGCCCTTTGCTCTTCTTAATAATGAATGTATGTCATTACTCACCAGGTCTAAGCAGCAAAGTATGTGGCACTCTAAATCGGGTTATTTGGCACGATTTAAGGCAAAGGTGTATGTGGACATGTCTGTATGCTAAAAAAACAGGGCTTAACTAATTATTATTAAATTTTATTTATATGGCGCCTCAAGTGTTTTGCAGCGCCATACATATGCCAAACTCTTACTATCTCTGGTTCTTATAAGGTTACTAAATCACTGCACACATATGTGTTTATATACAACAACGTTCTCAATTATATAAGATTGACCTGACAGGAATAAAGAGAGCAGTAAACAGGAAATGCAGTTTCGATACACATTTGACTATATATATATATATGGAAGAAGTGGGGGATAGGGGTACCGGCGACCTGTGTTGTTTAAAAAATGTATATTATTAAAAAATCCTTAGATTTATCAGCCAAAAAATATATATATAAAAATATTCAAATTTAATAAGATATAAAATTTAATAGATAAAAGTAACAAATTTTCAACAGATAAAAAAATATATAAATATAAGGTAGGAGATAAGACTTAGCTTAAAAAATAGGCAGGGGGTCAGTGCAGGGAACCCAACGCGTTTCGTCACATATGACTTCTTCAAAGGGACCCTTTGAAGAAGTCATATGTGACGAAACGCGTTGGGTTCCCTGCACTGACCCCCTGCCTATTTTTTAAGCTAAGTTACTTTTATCTATTAAATTTTATATCTTATTAAATTTGAATATTTTTATATATATATTTTTTGGCTGATAAATCTAAGGATTTTTTAATAATATACATTTTTTAAACAACACAGGTCGCCGGTACCCCTATCCCCCACTTCTTCCATATATATATATATAGTCAAATGTGTATCGAAACTGCATTTCCTGTTTACTGCTCACTTCTTCCACAATTTTTAGCATTGCTCCACCAGCGTTGCATTTTTAGGGGGTGGCAGACACCTTTAAAAAGGTTATGTGTGTTTTTTAAATGTTTTTAAAGATTTTCTCTTTTTAAAATATTTTAACGTAGTTTTGGAATCTATCCCACAAGTGGCGCTGTATATATATTTTTCTATATATATATATATATATATATATATATATACATACATACACACACACACACACACACATATATATATATATACATACACACACAAACACATATATATATATATATATATATATATACACATACACACACACACACACACACACACACACACTGCTCAAAAAAATAAAGGGAACACTAAAATAACACATCCTAGATCTGAATGAATGAAATAGTCTTACTAAATACATAGTTGAATGTGCGGACAACAAAATCACACAAAAATTATCAATGGAAATCAAATTTATTAACCAATGGAGGTCTGAATTTGGAGTCACACTCAAAATTAAAGTGGAAAAACACACTACAGGCTGATCCAACTTTGATGTAATGTCCTTAAAACAAGTCAAAATGAGGCTCAGTAGTGTGTGTGGCCTCCACGTGCCTGTATGACCTCCCTACAACACCTGGGCATGCTCCTGATGAGGTGGCGGATGGTCTCCTGAGGGATCTCCTCCCAGACCTGGACTAAAGCATCCGCCAACTCCTGGACGGTCTGTGGTGCAACATGGCATTGGTGGATGGAGCGAGACATGATGTCCCAGATGTGCTCAATTGGATTCAGGTCTGGGGAACGGGCGGGCCAGTCCATAGCATCAATGCCTTCATCTTGCAGGAACTGCTGACACACTCCAGCCACATGAGGTCTAGCATTGTCTTGCATTAGGAGGAACCCAGGGCCAACCGCACCAGCATATGGTCTCACAAGGGGTCTGAGGATCTCATCTCGGTACCTAATGGCAGTCAGGCTACCTCTGGCGAGCACATGGAGGGCTGTGCGGCCCCCCAAAGAAATGCCACCCCACACCATTACTGACCCACTGCCAAACCGGTCATGCTGGAGGATGTTGCAGGTAGCAGAACGTTCTCCTTGGCGTCTCCAGACTCTGTCACGTCTGTCACATGTGCTCAGTGAGAACCTGCTTTCATCTGTGAAGAGCACAGGGCGCCAGTGGTGAATTTGCTAATCTCGGTGTTCTCTGGCAAATGCCAAACGTCCTGCACGGTGTTGGGCTGTAAGCACAACCCCCACCTGTGGACGTCGGGCCCTCATACCACCCTCATGGAGTCTATTTCTGATCGTTTGAGTAGACACATGCACATTTGTGGCTTGCTGGAGGTCATTTTGCAGGGCTCTGGCAGTGCTCCTCCTGTTCCCCCTTGCACAAAGGCGGAGGTAGCGGTCCTGCTGCTGGGTTGTTGCCCTCCTACGGCCTCCTCCACGTCTCCTGATGTACTGGCCTGTCTCCTGGTAGCGCCTCCATGCTCTGGACACTACGCTGACAGACACAGCAAACCTTCTTGCCACAGCTCGCATTGATGTGCCATCCTGGATGAGCTGCACTACCTGAGCCACTTGCGTGGGTTGTAGACTACGTCTCCTGCTACCACTAGAGTGAAAGCACCTCCAGCTTTCAAAAGTGACCAAAACATCAGCCAGAAAGCATAGGAGCTGAGAAGTGGTCTGTGGTCACCACCTGCAGAACAACTCCTTTATTGGGGGTGTCTTGCTAATTGCCTACCTACAATTCCCACCTGTTGTCTATTCCATTTGCACAACAGCATGTGAAATTGATTGTCAATCAATGTTGCCTCCTAAGTGGACAGTTTGATTTCACAGAAGTGTGATTGACTTGGAGTTACATTCTGTTGTTTAAGTGTTATTTTTTTGAGCAGTGTATGTATATGTATATATATATATATATATATATATATATATATATATATATATATATATATATATATATATATAGTGAACAGCTGCTCCGGCACTCCACTTAGTCCAATGCTGGACTGGTACTGCTCTGGTGCCCTCCCCAACCGGGAACCGGTGGTATGTAGCAAAAAGACGAGGCGGCACTCAGAGGCTT
Organism: Pseudophryne corroboree; assembly: GCF_028390025.1. Taxonomy (NCBI): domain Eukaryota; kingdom Metazoa; phylum Chordata; class Amphibia; order Anura; family Myobatrachidae; genus Pseudophryne; species Pseudophryne corroboree. The sequence goes on from NC_086448.1 coordinate 581,460,829, forward strand.
GTAACTGCAATCATATATTTGTGCAAATGGTGCAAGTCATATCAACGTTTCGGGGACCTAGTCCCCTTCTTCAGAATAACACAAGTGCCAAAAGTGAAAGTTTAAATAGACAAGATAAACACTTACCCCCTGACCCCTTTCTCTCCACAGCTGCAGCATGTCCATGTGGCCGCCCCTTCGTGGCTTCCGCCCGGCTGCGCGTCTCAGCGGGACCGGAAGTGACGTCACGAGTGCAAGCCGCGTTACCATGGCTACCACCAAGCATACTCACCAAGCCATGGTAACGCGGCTTGCACTCGTGACGTCACTTCCGGTCCCCCTGAGACGCGCAGCCGGGCGGAAGCCACGAAGGGGCGGCCACATGGACATGCTGCAGCTGTGGAGAGAATGGGGTCAGGGGGTGTTTGTCTTGTCTATTTAAACTTTCACTTTTGGCACTTGTGTTATCCTGAAGAAGGGGACTAGGTCCCCGAAACGTTGATATGACTTGCACCATTTGCACAAATATATGATTGCAGTTACAAGCCTCTGAGTGCCGCCTTGTCTTTTTGCTATATATATATATATATATATACACACACACACTGCTCAAAAAAATAAAGGAAACACTAAAATAACACATCCTAGATCTGGATGAAAGAAATACTCTTATTAAATACTTTGTTCTTTACATAGTTGAATATGCGGACAACAAAATCACACAAAAATGATCAATGGAAATCAAATTTATTAACCCATGGAAGTCTGGATTTGAAGTCACCCTCAAAATTAAAATGGAAAAACACACTACAGGCTGATCCAACTTTGATGTAATGTCCTTAAAACAAGTCAAAATGAAGCTCAGTAGTGTGTGTGGCCTCCACGTGCCTGTATGACCTCCCTACAACCCCCACAAGTGGTTCAGGTAGTGCAGCTCATCCAGGATGGCACATCAATGCGATCTGTGGCAAGAAGGTTTGCTGTGTCTGTCAGCGTAGTGTCCAGAGCATGGAGGTGCTACCAGGAGACAGGCCAGTACATCAGGAGACGTGGAGGAGGCCGTAGGAGGGCAACAACCCAGTAGCAGGACCGCTACCTCCGCCTCTGTGCAAGGAGGAACAGGAGGAGCACTGCCAGAGCCCTGCAAAATGACCTCCAGCAAGCCACAAATGTGCATGTGTCTACTCAAACGATCAGAAATAGACTGCATGAGGGTGGTATGAGGGCCCGACGTCCACAGGTGGGGGTTGTGCTTACAGCCCAACACCGTGCAGGACGTTTGGCATTTGCCAGAGAACACCAAGTTTTGCAAATTCGCCACTGGCGCCCTGTGCTCTTCACAGATGAAAGCAGGTTCTCACTGAACACATGTGACAGACGTGACAGAGTCTGGAGACGCCAATGAGAACGTTCTGCTGCCTGCAACATCCTCCAACATGACCGGTTTGGCAGTGGGTCAGTAATGGTGTGGGGTGGCATTTCTTTGGGGGCCACACAGCCCTCCATGTGCTTGCCAGAGGTAGCCTGACTGCCATTAGGTACCGAGATGAGATCCTCAGACCGCTTGTGAGACTATATGCTGGTGCGGTTGGCCCTTGGTTCCTCCTAATGCAAGACAATGCTAGACCTCATGTGGCTGGAGTGTGTCAGCAGTTCCTGCAAGACGAAGGCATTGATGCTATGGACTGGCCCGCCCGTTCCCCAGACCTGAATCCAATTGAGCACATCTGGGACATCATGTCTCGCTCCATCCACCAATGCCACGTTGCACTACAGACTGTCCAGGAGTTGGCGGATGCTTCAGTCCAGGTCTGGGAGGAGCTCCCTCGGGAGACCATCCGCCACCTCATCAGGAGCATGCCCAGGCGTTGTAGGGAGGTCATACAGGCACGTGGAGGCCACACACACTACTGAGCCTCATTTTGACTTGTTTTAAGGACATTACATCAAAGGTGGATCAGCCTGTAGTGTGTTTTTCCACTTTAATTTTGAGGGTGACTCCAAATCCAGACCTCCATGGGTTAATAAATTTGATTTCCATTGATAATTTTTGTGTGATTTTGTTGTCAGCACATTCAACAATGTAAAGAACAAAGTATTTAATAAGAATATTTCATTCATTCAGATCTAGGATGTGTTATTTTAGTGTTTCCTTTATTTTTTTGAGCAGTGTATATATATATATATATATATATATATATATATATATATATATATATATATATACATACAAACATACATACATACACACACACACACACACATACGTACTTACATGTATATATTTGTATAATAATTCTTATTCGATAAACTGTATGAAGACTTCGATTTTGGCAAATATTATTTTTGGTGTGCAATATTTAGCAGGTTATAAATGGAAGTGACTAAATCCCATACTCTATGCAAAGTTTGAACTTACAAAACGGCATGTAGAAATGTCACCTTTAAAGTTCTGTAGATCAGACAGTCCTGACTTTCCATAGGTATGATTTTTGCATGATTTCACACTGCAAAACCTAAGAAGCTGAAGGGCTGCCTAAGTCTTCTAAATAAATAAAAACTGACACAGCTTGCATAACCAATAGCAGGATCCAATCTGTTTTAATGTGGCGTCATATTTCTGACATTTAAAAAAAAAAAAAATTTGGTCCAGTAAAAGAAAAGCCATGATAAAAAAAGAAGTATTAAATATATGACATAAAGTGTCCTAAGGTGTAGATATATTTAAATCCAGTTAAGTCAAATGCCGGCAGCAGTGACAGTACAGTGTAGAGAATCAAACTTTGTTTAGGGGGGAAAAAAAAACACAAGCAAACAAAATATACAATATTAAATACCTGCAAAACTCCTTTGGCAGAAGTGCACTTCTAACTAGACAGTAACGTGCCAGTAATGTTTTTGTCAGGTAAATTGAATTGATAAAAAAAAAAAAACATTCAGACTGAAAATCAAGAAAAAATGTGTATCTTTTGTGCAGGGTTAGAGCACCAAGTATATTGGATGTATCACTACTGAAATGATGTATAGCCGTCAATCTGCGTCAATTACGGTAAGCCCACATAGATCAAGGCCTAGAGTCACAGGGTACTACAGGCTGCCTCTGGTTTTCTCATGTTATCACCTTCCTTCCCCTATGTATGACTGAGAGCATTAAAATAAAAAATAAGATTTTACTTACCGATAAATCTATTTCTTGTAGTCCGTAGTGGATGCTGGGACTCCGTAAGGACCATGGGGAATAGCGGCTCCGCAGGAGACAGGGCACAAAATAAAAGCTTGAGATATCAGGTGGTGTGCACTGGCTCCTCCCCCTATGACCCTCCTCCAAGCCAGTTAGGATACTGTGCCCGGACGAGCGTACATAATAAGGAAGGATATTGAATCCCGGGTAAGACTCATACCAGCCACACCAATCACACCGTACAACTCGTGATCTGAACCCAGTTAACAGTATGATAAATTTAAAGGAGCCTCTGAAAAGATGGCTCAACAATAATAACCCGAATTTTTTATAACAATAACTATATACAAGTATTGCAGACAATCCGCACTAGGGATGGGCGCCCAGCATCCACTACGGACTACGAGAAATAGATTTATCAGTAAGTAAAATCTTATTTTCTCTAACGTCCTAAGTGGATGCTGGGACTCCGTAAGGACCATGGGGATTATACCAAAGCTCCCAAACGGGCGGGAGAGTGCGGATGACTCTGCAGCACCGAATGAGAGAACTCCAGGTCCTCCTCAGCCAGGGTATCAAATTTGTAGAATTTAGCAAACGTGTTTGCCCCTGACCAAGTAGCTGCTCGGCAAAGTTGTAAAGCCGAGACCCCTCGGGCAGCCGCCCAAGATGAGCCCACTTTCCTTGTGGAATGGGCTTTTACTGATTTTGGCTGTGGCAATCCTGCCACGGAATGTGCAAGCTGAATTGTACTACAAATCCAACGAGCAATCGTCTGCTTTGAAGCAGGAGCACCCAGCTTGTTGGGTGCATACAGGATAAACAGCGAGTCAGTTTTCCTGACTCCAGCCGTCCTGGAAACATATATTTTCAAGGCCCTGACAACGTCCAGCAACTTAGAGTCCTCTAAGTCCCTAGTAGCCGCAGGTACCACAATAGGTTGGTTCATGTGAAATGCAGAAACCACCTTAGGTAGAAATTGAGGACGAGTCCTCAATTCCGCCCTGTCAGAATGAAAATTTAGGTAAGGGCTTTTACATGATAAAACCGCCAATTCTGACACACGCCTAGCTGAAGCCAAGGCCAACAGCATCGACACCTTCCACGTGAGATATTTTAAATCTACCGTAGACAATGGTTCAAACCAGTGTGATTTTAGAAATCTCAACACAACATTGAGATCCCAAGGTGCCACTGGAGGCACAAAAGGAGGCTGTATGTGCAGCACCCCTTTCACAAATGTCTGAACTTCAGGTACTGAAGCCAGTTCTTTCTGGAAGAATATCGACAGGGCCGAAATTTGAACCTTAATGGACCCTAATTTGAGGCCCATAGACAGTCCTGTTTGCAGGAAATGCAAGAAACGACCCAGTTGAAATTCCTGTGTAGGGGCCTTCTTGGCCTCACACCACGCAACATATTTACGCCAAATGCGGTGATAATGTTTTGCGGTTACTTCCTTTCTGGCTTTTACCAGAGTAGGGATGACTTCTTCTGGAATGCCCTTGTCCTTCAGGATCCGGCGTTCAACCGCCATGCCGTCAAACGCAGCCGCGGTAAGTCTTGGAACAGACAAGGCCCCTGCAGTAGCAGGTCCTGTCTTAGAGGTAGAGGCCACGGTTCGTCCGTGAGCATCTCTTGAAGTTCCGGGTACCAAGACCTTCTTGGCCAATCCGGAACCACGAGTATAGTTCTTACTCCTCTCCTTCTTATGATTCTCAATACTTTCGGTATGAGGGGCAGAGGAGGGAATACATACACTGACTGGTACACCCACGGCGTTACCAGAGCGTCCACTGCTATTGCCTGAGGGTCCCTTGACCTGGCGCAATATCTGTCCAGTTTTTTGTTTAGACGTGACGCCATCATGTCCACCTTTGGTCTTTCCCAACGGTTTACAATTTGGTGGAAGACTTCTGGGTGAAGTCCCCACTCTCCCGGGTGAAGGTCGTGTCTGCTGAGGAAGTCTGCTTCCCAGTTGTCCACTCCCGGAATGAACACTGCTGACAGTGCTATCACATGATTTTCCGCCCAGCGAAGAATCCTTGCAGTTTCTGCCATTGCCCTCCTGCTTCTCGTGCCGCCCTGTCTGTTTATGTGGGCGACTGACGTGATGTTGTCCGACTGGATCAACACCGCCTGACCCTGAAGCAGAGGTTTTGCTTGAATTAAGGCATTGTAAATGGCCCTTAGTTCTAGAATGTTTATATGAAGAGATGTTTCCATGCTTGACCACAAGCCCTGGAAATTCCTTCCCTGTGTGACTGCTCCCCAGCCTCTCAGGCTGGCATCCGTGGTTACCAGGATCCAATCCTGAATGCCAAATCTGCGGCCCTCTAGTAGATGAGCCCTCTGAAGCCACCACAGGAGAGACACCCTTGTCCTTGGCGACAGGGTTATCCGTTGATGCATCTGAAGATGCGATCCGGACCATTTTCCCAGTAGATCCCACTGAAAAGTTCTTGCATGGAATCTTCCGAATGGAATCGCTTCGTAAGAAGCCACCATTTTTCCCAGGACCCTTGTGCACTGATGCACTGAGACCTGTCCTGGTTTTAGGAGGTTCCTGACTAGCTCGGATAACTCCCTGGCCTTCTCCTCCGGGAGAAACACCTTCTTCTGGACTGTGTCCAGAATCATTCCTAAGAACAGTAGACGTGTCGTTGGAATCAGCTGCGATTTTGGAATATTTAGAATCCATCCGTGCTGACTTAGCACTACCTGAGATAGTGCTACTCCGACTTCTAACTGTTCCTTGGTTCTTGCCCTTATCAGGAGATCGTCCAAGTAAGGGATAATTAAGATGCCTTTTCTTCGTAGAAGAATCATCATTTCGGCCATTACCTTGGTAAAGACCCGAGGCGCCGTGGACAATCCAAACGGCAGCGTCTGAAACTGATAATGACAGTTTTGTACTACAAACCTGAGGTACCCTTGGTGAGAAGGATATATTGGGACGTGGAGATAAGCATCCTTGATGTCCAGCGACACCATATAGTCCCCCTCTTCCAGGTTCGCTATCACCGCTCTGAGTGACTCCATCTTGAATTTGAACCTTTTTATGTAAGTGTTCAAAGATTTTAGATTTAATATTGGTCTCACCGAGCCGTCCGGCTTCGGTACCACAAATAGTGTGGAATAATACCCCTTCCCCTGTTGTAAGAGGGGTACCTTGATTATCACCTGCTGGGAGTACAGCTTGTGAATTGCTTCCAGAACTGCCTCCCTGTCGGAGGGAGACTTTGGTAAAGCAGACTTCAGGAACCGATGAGGAGGAAACGCCTCGAATTCCAGTTTGTACCCCTGTGATACTACCTGTAGAATCTAGGGATCCACTTGCGAGTGAGCCCACTGCGCGTTGAAATTCTTGAGACGGGCCCCCACCGTGTCTGAGTCTGCTTGTAAAGCCCCAGCGTCATGCTGAAGACTTGGCAGAAGCAGGGGAGGGCTTCTGCTCCTGGGAAGCGGCTGCATGGTGCTGCCTTTTTCCTCTTCCTCTGCCCTTGGGCAGAAAAGAGTGACCTTTTGCTCGCTTGTACTTATGGGAACGAAAGGACTGAGTTTGAAAAGACTGTGTCTTTTTCTGTTGATGTGAAGTAACCTGGGGTAAAAAGGTGGATTTTCCAGCCGTTGCCGTGGCCACCAGGTCTGTTAGACCAGCCCCAAATAACTCCTCCCCCTTATACGGCAATACTTCCATGTGCCGTTTGGAATCTGCGTCCCCTGACCACTGTCTGGTCCATAATGCTCTTCTGGCAGAGATGGACATTGCGCTTATTCTTGATGCCAGGGTACAAATATCCCTCTGCGCATCACGCATATATAGCAATGCATCCTTTAAATGTTCTATAGTTAACAGAATATTGTCCCTATCCAGGGTATCAATATTCTCAGTCAGGGAATCCGCCCATGCGACTCCAGCACTGCACATCCAGGCTGATGCGATTGCTGGTCGCAGTATAACACCAGTATGTGTGTATATACTTTTCAGGATATTTTCCAGCCTCCAGCTGGTTCTTTGAGGGTGGCCGTATCAGGGGACGGTAACGCTACTTGTTTAGATAAACGTGTGAGCGCCTTATCTACCCTAGGGGGTGTTTCCCACCGTGCCCTAACCTCTGGCGGGAAAGGGTATAGTGCTAATAACTTATTAGAAATTAGCTGTTTTTTATCGGGGGAAACCCACGCTTTATCACACACCTCATTTATTTCCTCAGACTCAGGAAAAACTATTGGCAGTTTTTTCACACCCCACATAATACCCGCCTTTGAGGTATTTGTAGTGTCAGAAAGGTTCAATGCCTCTTTCATTGCCGTGATCATGTAACGTGTGGCCCTACTGGACATTACGTTTGTCTCGTCACCGTCGACACTAGATTCAGTATCTGTATCTGGATCCGTGTCGACCCACTGAGGTAGCGGCCGTTTTAGGGCCCCTGAGGGTGTCTGAGACGCCTGAACAGGCACTAATTGATTTGCCGGCTTTCTCATGTCGTCAACAGTTTTTTGTAAATTGCTGACATTATCACTTAATTGCTTAAACACAATCATCCAGTCAGGTGTCGACTCCCTAGGGGGTGACATCACTAACACAGGCAACTGCTCCGCCTCCACCTCATTTTCCTCCTCATACATGTCGACACACGCGTACCGACACACAGCACACACACCGGGAATGCTCTGATAGAGGACAGGACCCTACTTAGCCCTTTGGAGAGACAGAGGGAGAGTCTGCCAGCACACACCTAGCGCTATATATATACAGGGATAACCTTATATAAGTGTTAATCCCTTATAGCTGCTGTTAATCTAGTTATTTGCTGCCAAAATGCCCCCCCTTCTCTTTTTTACCCTGAATCAGATGCAGTACTGCAGGGGAGAATCAGGGAGCCGTCCTTCCAGCGGAGCTGTGAGGGAATAATGGCGCCAGTGTGCTGAGGAGATAGGCCCCGCCCCTTCACGACGTCCTTAACTCCCGCTTTTTTGTGTAAAATGGCAGGGGAAAAAATACATCCATATAGCCCTGGAGCTATATGTGATGTATTCCTTTTGCCAGCTAAGGTATATGTGTGTTATATTGCGTCTCAGGGCGCTCCCCCCCAGCGCCCTGCACCCTCAGTGACCGGAGTGTGAAGTGTGCTGAGAGCAATGGCGCACAGCTGCGGTGCTGTGCGCTACCTTAGTCTTGAAGACAGGATGTCTTCTGCCGCCGCTTTCACCGGACCTTCGTCTCTTCTGGCTCTGTAAGGGGGACGGCGGCGCGGCTCCGGTGACCCATCCAGGCTGAACCTGTGATCGTCCCTCTGGAGCTAACGTCCAGTAGCCTAAGAAGCCCAATCCACTCTGCACTCAGGTGAGTTCGCTTCTTCTCCCCTTAGTCCCACGATGCAGTGAGCCTGTTGCCAGCTGGACTCACTGAAAATAAAAAAAACCTAACTAAACTTTTATTCTAAGCAGCTCTGGAGAGCTACCTAGTTTGCACCCTTCTCGGCCGGGCACAAAAATCTAACTGGCTTGGAGGAGGGTCATAGGGGGAGGAGCCAGTGCACACCACCTGATATCTCAAGCTTTTATTTTGTGCCCTGTCTCCTGCGGAGCCGCTATTCCCCATGGTCCTTACGGAGTCCCAGCATCCACTTAGGACGTTAGAGAAATAATAATAATTACAGGTAGCCTATAATACAGTACATTTGTGCTATTCACATAGTCTTTGGTGTTAGAGGTAGGCCAGGGAGCTCTGCGGAGAGAGTATAGTGGGAAGGGAGGAAAAGGGAAAAGATAAAGTAAAACTGCTCATCTGGTCCTGGCTATTGTTATAATTAAAACAAAGAAGTTGGGTTTTTTTTTCTTGGTGTATGTTTTTATTTTTCTTGTTTGTATGTTTCTTATTTATGTTTTATTAAGCATAAATGAAAAAAAATAAAAAATAAAACTCTTTAAGGGGACTTAAAAAATCTACATTTAGACTATGGGGGTGATTCCGAGTTGATCACTCGTTAGCAACTTTTTGCAGCGCTGCTATCAGGTTAAAACTCGGCAAAACTGTGCATGCGTATACACTGCAATGCGCAGGTGCGTCATACGAGTACAAAGAGGATCGGTGCTGGGCGATGGATTTAACGAAGAATAAATTCGCACAGCCGATCACAAGGTGATTGACAGAAAGAGGGCGTTTATGGGTGTCAACTGACTGTTTTCTGGGAGTGTTTGTAAAAACGCAGGCATGTCCAAGTGTTTGCAGGGCGGGTGTCTGACGTCAATTCTGGGACCAAAAAGTCTGAAGTGATCGCATAGGTAGCGACTATCTGATCGCAGCACAGCAAAAAGTTGCTAGCAAGCGATCAACTCGGAATGACCACCTATAAGTATAACACAGATTTGTACATCAAAATGTAATAACCAGGTTTTTATAGAAAAATAATAAATAAGAATTTACTTACCGATAATTCTATTTCTCATAGTCCGTAGTGGATGCTGGGGACTCCGAAAGGACCATGGGGAATAGCGGCTCCGCAGGAGACTGGGCACAAAAGTAAAAAGCTTTAGGACTACCTGGTGTGCACTGGCTCCTCCCCCTATGACCCTCCTCCAAGCCTCAGTTAAGATACTGTGCCCGGACGAGCGTACACAATAAGGAAGGATCTTGAAACCCGGGTAAAGGTGCATACACACGGTGAGATTCGGACTTATCCGATTCTCACCGTGCGACAGGGGGCCGGGTCGGCACTTAGCCAGTATCGCAAGCACATAATAACTGTGCTTGCGATGCTGGCTATGTGCGATTTCAATCCTGACTATCTCTTCTATAGAGATAGTCAGGATTGACTTGCCTGCACAGCCTATTTTTTCTTCCGATGCCGACCGCGCGGGGCCGCGCATCGGCATCGGATCGGGATCGCAAGGTGACTGTCACCTTGCGATCTGCACTATATTTTCTTCCGATTCTGACTATATAGTCAGAATCGGAAGAAAATATCTTACCGTGTGTACACACCTTAAGACTCATACCAGCCACACCAATCACACCGTACAACTTGTGATCTGAACCCAGTTAACAGTATGATAACAGAAGGAGCCTCTGAAAAGATGGCTCACAACAACAAAAACCCGATTTTTGTAACAATAACTATGTACAAGTAATGCAGACAATCCGCACTTGGGATGGGCGCCCAGCATCCACTACGGACTATGAGAAATAGAATTATCGGTAAGTAAATTCTTATTTTCTCTAACGTCCTAGTGGATGCTGGGGACTCCGAAAGGACCATGGGGATTATACCAAAGCTCCCAAACGGGCGGGAGAGTGCGGATGACTCTGCAGCACCGAATGAGAGAACTCCAGGTCCTCCTCAGCCAGGGTATCAAATTTGTAGAATTTAGCAAACGTGTTTGCCCCTGACCAAGTAGCTGCTCGGCAAAGTTGTAAAGCCGAGACCCCTCGGGCAGCCGCCCAAGATGAGCCCACCTTCCGTGTGGAATGGGCTTCTACAGATTTTGGCTGTGGCAGGCCTGCCACAGAATGTGCAAGCTGAATCGTACTACAAATCCAACGAGCAATCGTCTGCTTAGAAGCAGGAGCACCCAGCTTGTTGGGTGCATACAGGATAAACAGCGAGTCAGATTTTCTGACTCCAGCCGTCCTGGAAACATATATTTTCAGGGCCCTGACTACGTCCAGCAACTTGGAATCCTCCAAGTCCCTAGTAGCCGCAGGCACCACAATAGGTTGGTTTAAGTGAAATGCTGAAACCACCTTAGGGAGAAATTGAGGACGAGTCCTCAATTCTGCCCTGTCCGTATGAAAAATTAGGTACGGGCTTTTATAGGATAAAGCCGCCAATTCTGATACACGCCTGGCTGAAGCCAGGGCAAACAGCATCACCACTTTCCATGTGAGATATTTCAAGTCCACAGTGGTGAGTGGTTCAAACCAATGTGATTTTAGGAATCCCAAAACTACATTGAGATCCCAAGGTGCCACTGGAGGCACAAAAGGAAGCTGTATATGCAGTACTCCCTTGACAAACGTCTGAACTTCAGGAACAGAAGCTAGTTCTTTTTGGAAGAATATCGACAGGGCCGAAATTTGAACCTTAATGGACCCTAATTTGAGGCCCATAGACAGTCCTGTTTGCAGGAAATGCAGGAATCGACCCAGTTGAAATTCCTCCGTAGGGGCCTTCCTGGCCTCGCACCACGCAACATATTTACGCCAAATACGGTGATAATGTTGTACGGTTACATCCTTCCTGGCTTTGATCAGGGTAGGGATGACTTCATCCGGAATGCCTTTTTCCTTCAGGATCCGGCGTTCAACCGCCATGCCGTCAAACGCAGCCGCGGTAAGTCTTGGAACAGACATGGTCCCTGCTGGAGCAGGTCCTGTCTTAGAGGTAGAGGCCACGGTTCTTCCGTGAGCATCTCTTGAATTTACGGGTACCAAGTCCTTCTTGGCCAATCCGGAGCCACGAGTATAGTCTTTACTCCTCTCCTTCTTATGATTCTCAGTACTTTTGGTATGAGAGGAAGAGGAGGGAACACATACACTGACCGGTACACCCACGGTGTTACCAGAGCGTCCACAGCTATTGCCTGAGGGTCCCTTGACCTGGAGCAATATCTGTCCAGTTTTTTGTTGAGGCGAGACGCCATCATGTCCACCTTTGGTTTTTCCCAACGGTTTACAATCATGTGGAAGACTTCTGGGTGAAGTCCCCACTCCCCCGGGTGGAGATCGTGTCTGCTGAGGAAGTCTGCTTCCCAGTTGTCCACTCCCGGAATGAACACTGCTGACAGTGCTATCACATGATTTTCCGCCCAGCGAAGAATCCTTGCCACTTCCGTCATTGCCCTCCTGCTTCTTGTGCCGCCCTGTCTGTTTACGTGGGCGACTGCCGTGATGTTGTCCGACTGGATCAATACTGGCTGACCCTGAAGCAGAGGCCTTGCCTGACTTAGGGCATTGTAAATGGCCCTTAGTTCCAGGATATTTATGTGAAGTGACGTTTCCATGCTTGACCACAAGCCCTGGAAATTTTTTCCCTGTGTGACTGCTCCCCAGCCTCTCAGGCTGGCATCCGTGGTCAACAGGACCCAATCCTGAATGCCGAATCTGCGGCCCTCTAGGAGATGAGCACTCTGTAACCACCACAGGAGAGACACCCTTGTCCTTGGAGACAGGGTTATCCGCTGATGCATTTGAAGATGCGATCCGGACCATTTGTCCAGCAGATCCAACTGAAAAGTTCTTGCGTGGAATCTGCCGAATGGAATCGCTTCGTAAGAAGCCACCATCTTTCCCAGGACCCTTGTGCACTGATGCACTGACACCTGGCCTGGTCTTAGGAGCTTTCTGACTAGGTCGGATAACTCCCTGGCTTTCTCTTCCGGGAGAAACACCTTTTTCTGTACTGTGTCCAGAATCATCCCTAGGAACAGCAGACGTGTCGTCGGAATCAGCTGGGATTTTGGAATATTTAGAATCCATCCGTGCTGTCGTAGTACTACTTGAGACAGTGCTACTCCGACCTCTAACTGTTCTCTGGACCTTGCCCTTATCAGGAGATCGTCCAAGTAAGGGATAATTAAGACGCCTTTTCTTCGAAGAAGAATCATCATTTCGGCCATTACCTTGGTAAAGACCCGAGGTGCCGTGGACAATCCAAACGGCAGCGTCTGAAACTGATAGTGACAGTTCTGTACCACAAACCTGAGGTACCCTTGGTGAGAAGGGCAAATTGGGACATGGAGGTAAGCATCCTTGATGTCCAGAGACACCATATAGTCCCCTTCTTCCAGGTTCGCTATCACTGCTCTGAGTGACTCCATCTTGAACTTGAACCTTTTTATGTAAGTGTTCAAGGCTTTCAGATTTAAAATGGGTCTCACCGAGCCGTCCGGCTTCGGTACCACAAACAGCGTGGAATAATACCCCTTTCCCTGTTGTAGGAGGGGTACCTTGATTATCACTTGCTGGGAATACAGCTTGTGAATGGCTTCCAATACCGCCTCCCTGTCGGGGGGAGACGTTGGTAAAGCAGACTTCAGGAACCGGCGAGGGGAAGCCGTCTCAAATTCCAATTTGTACCCCTGAGATACTACCATCAGGATCCAGGGGTCCACTTGCGAGTGAGCCCACTGCGCACTGAAATTCTTGAGACGGGCCTCCACCGTGCCTGAGTCCGCTTGTAAGGCCCCAGCGTCATGCTGAGGACTTGGCAGAAGCGGGGGAGGGCTTCTGTTCGTGGGAAGAAGCTGTCTGCTGCAGTCTTTTTCCCCTTCCTCTGCCCCGGGGCAGATATGAGTGGCCTTTTGCCCGCTTGCCCTTATGGGGACGAAAGGACTGAGCCTGAAAAGACGGTATCTTTTTCTGCTGTGAGGTGACTTGGGGTAAAAAGGTGGATTTCCCAGCCGTTGCCGTGGCCACCAGGTCCGATAGACCGCCCCCAAATAACTCCTCCCCTTTATACGGCAATACCTCCATATGCCGTTTGGAATCCGCATCCCCTGACCACTGTCGCGTCCATAATCCTCTTCTGGCAGAAATGGACATCGCACTTACTCTTGATGCCAGAGTGCAAATGTCTCTCTGTGCATCTCGCATATATAGGAATGCATCCTTTAAATGCTCTATAGTCAATAATATATTGTCCCTGTCCAGGGTATCAATATTTTCAGTCAGGGAATCTGACCAAGCCACCCCAGCACTGCACATCCAGGCTGAGGCGATTGCTGGTCGCAGTATAATACCAGTATGTGTGTATATACTCTTTAGGATATTTTCCAGCTTTCTATCAGCTGGTTCCTTTAGGGCGGCCGTATCAGGAGACTGTAACGCCACTTGTTTTGATAAGCGTGTGAGCGCCTTATCCACTCTAGGGGGTGTTTCCCAACGCGCCCTAACCTCTGGCGGGAAAGGGTATAATGCCAATAATTTTTTAGAAATTAGCAATTTTTTATCGGGGGAAACCCACGCTTCATCACACACCTCATTCAATTCATCTGATTCGGGAAAAACTACGGGTAGTTTTTTCACACCCCACATAATACCCTTTTTTGTGGTACTTGTAGTATCAGAAATATTCAAAACCTCCTTCATTGCCGTGATCATGTAACGTGTGGCCCTACTGGAAAATACGTTTGTTTCCTCACCGTCGACACTGGAGTCAGAGTCCGTGTCTGTGTCTGTATCGACCTGAGGTAACGGGCGCTTTATAGCCCCTGACGGTGTTTGAGACGCCTGTACAGGTATTAACTGATTTGCCGGCTGTCTCATGTCGTCAACAGTCTTTTGCAAAGTGCTGACACTATCACGTAAATCTTTCCATAAGACCATCCAGTCAGGTGTCGACTCCCTAGGGGGTGACATCACTAACACAGGCAATTGCTCCGCCTCCACACCATTTTCCTCCTCATACATGTCGACACAACGTACCGACACACAGCACACACACAGGGAATGCTCTGATAGAGGACAGGACCCCACTAGCCCTTTGGGGAGACAGAGGGAGAGTTTGCCAGCACACACCAGAGCGCTATATATATATATATATAGGGATAACCTTATATAAGTGTTTTTCCCTAATATAGCTGCTGTATATATTTCTATGCCAATTTAGTGCCCCCCTCTCTTTGTTTTACCCTGTTTCTGTAGTGCAGGACTGCAGGGGAGAGTCAGGGAGCCTTCTTCCAACGGAGCTGTGAGGAAAAATGGCGCCAGTGTGCTGAGGAGATAGGCTCCGCCCCCTTCTCGGCGGCCTTTCTCCCGCTTTTTTATGGAAATTTGGCAGGGGTTAAATGCATCCATATAGCCCAGGAGCTATATGTGATGTATTTTTTGCCAACAAAAGGTGTTTTATTGCGTCTCAGGGCGCCCCCCCCAGCGCCCTGCACCCTCAGTGACCGGAGTGTGAAGTGTGCATGAGAGCAATGGCGCACAGCTGCGGTGCTGTGCGCTACCTTATTAAAGACAGGACGTCTTCTGCCGCCGATTTTCCGGACCTCTTCAGTCTTCTGGATCTGTAAGGGGGCCGGCGGCGCGGCTCCGGGACCCATCCATGGCTGGGCCTGTGATCGTCCCTCTGGAGCTAATGTCCAGTAGCCTAAGAAGCCCAATCCACTCTGCACGCAGGTGAGTTAGCTTCTCTCCCCTTAGTCCCTCGATGCAGTGAGCCTGTTGCCAGCAGGTCTCACTGAAAATAAAAAACCTACTTTAAACTTTTCCACTAAGCAGCTCAGGAGAGCCCCTTAGCCTGCACCCGTCTCGTTCGGGCACAAAAATCTAACTGAGGCTTGGAGGAGGGTCATAGGGGGAGGAGCCAGTGCACACCAGGTAGTCCTAAAGCTTTTTACTTTTGTGCCCAGTCTCCTGCGGAGCCGCTATTCCCCATGGTCCTTTCGGAGTCCCCAGCATCCACTAGGACGTTAGAGAAATATGTGTGTGTATGTATGTATGTATGTATGTATGTATGTATGTATGTATGTATGTATGTATGTGTGTGTGTGTGTGTGTGTGTGTGTGTGTGTGTGTGTGTGTGTCTCTTGATCCTAGTATTAATGGGCCTGATTCAGAGGTGCATGCAGCTGCATGCATGCGATTTTGTTTGCAGTGGACTTGGGAAAATTTGCTTCTGGCTCAGCTGGCATCTTGTGCACAGACACCCCCACTGCCAGCATATCCCGTGCGCTGCTCACGCACATAAGGGGAAACATTGGGCGCATAACAATCGGAACAATTTTGCACTGGCTGACTAGGGAAAGCCCAGAAACAGTCCTGCCACACCAACATTGTTCTGGCCAACACCCATTACTTCTCCCAAACGCTAACTACTGTACATGTCATTAACTTTACAAATAAATCCTCTATGCATCCGCAATCACTACCGCATTGCGGCTATGGCACATGCTCAGTGTCAAAAATCTCTCCACGGCATACATCATCAACATTACACGCACATTCCTCTGGTGCAGCTATAGGGCTCAGATATAGAAGCTTTTATTAAGCCCTGGCAGTAAATTGGCCACAGCACACTTGTAAAGCCTTGATGTCAACTTTTTATAGGTTTGGGGCCACAGTCATTCGCTATGTGATACGCAAGTTACAATATCTCACATCATTTATGACACAGGGCCTAATTCAGTAAGGATTGCAAATTCTGCTAAATAGTAGAATATGCAATCCTTCATCGCAGAAATTAGGGTCGCCTCCTGCCGACCCAGCTTAGCTGCGCCCGCAGGAGGCCCGTGCCATATTCCCGATGGTGGCGGCTGCGCGTGACGTTATGCAGCCACTACAATCACGCCTCTGCCGTGCCGCCCCCCGTTTGTCTGGCTCCGCCCCCGCAACGCTGCATCTCCACCCTGGAAACGGAGTATTGCCACCCCCCTGATTGACAGGCAGAGGCGATCATATTTTCTGCGACCAACCGCAGAAAGTGCAGGCGCATGCGCAGGATGTGCGCTGCGCATGCACCCACAGGCGATCGCAATAATTTCATTTGGATCGCGATTTGAGATCCAACCTCAATTAGCCCCACAATTTGGAGAGACTGGAAAGGGTCTTGAGGGGGAAACACAAAACACTTTTACAATTCATTTAATTAGGATCTGAACACCTTGTTTTCAATATCTCTCTCTGGTTTGTCCTATGTATTTTGAAGTAGGTTGGAAAGTATTAGATTGCTAGCCTTGTTTAAAATACAGTAGTATGGCTGATTAAGTTGAGCAAAGCAATAAAACAAATAAGTTTGAAACATGAACAAACCATGTTACAATGCAAAGCAATGCGAGGGGTGCAAATACATTTATTCTTTTTGCATGTAGGGTAAATACTAGAGATGTGCACTTGAAATTTTTCGGGTTTTGTGTTTTGGGTTCGGTTCCGCGGCCGTGTTTTGGGTTCGACCGCGTTTTGGCAAAACCTCACCGAATTTTTTTTGTCGGATTCGGGTGTGTTTTGGATTCTGGTGTTTTTTTCAAAAAACACTAAAAAACAGCTTAAATCATAGAATTTGGGGGTCATTTTGATCCCAAAGTATTATTAACCTCAAAAACCATAATTTCCACTCATTTTCAGTCTATTCTGAATACCTCACACCTCACAATATTATTTTTAGTCCTAAAATTTGCACCGAGGTCGCTGGATGACTAAGCTAAGCGACCCTAGTGGCCGACACAAACACCTGGCCCATCTAGGAGTGGCACTGCAGTGTCACGCAGGATGGCCCTTCCAAAAAACCCTCCCCAAACAGCACATGACGCAAAGAAAAAAAGAGGCGCAATGAGGTAGCTGTGTGAGTAAGATAAGCGACCCTAGTGGCCGACACAAACACCTGGCCCATCTAGGAGTGGCACTGCAGTGTCACGCAGGATGGCCCTTCCAAAAAACCCTCCCCAAACAGCACATGACGCAAAGAAAAATTAAAGAAAAAAGAGGTGCAAGATGGAATTGTCCTTGGGCCCTCCCACCCACCCTTATGTTGTATAAACAGGACATGCACACTTTAACCAACCCATCATTTCAGTGACAGGGTCTGCCACACGACTGTGACTGAAATGACGGGTTGGTTTGGACCCCCACCAAAAAAGAAGCAATTAATCTCTCCTTGCACAAACTGGCTCTACAGAGGCAAGATGTCCACCTCATCATCATCCTCCGATATATCTCCGTGTACATCCCCCTCCTCACAGATTATCAATTCGTCCCCACTGGAATCCACCATCTCAGCTCCCTGTGTACTTTGTGGAGGCAATTGCTGCTGGTCAATGTCTCCACGGAGGAATTGATTATAATTCATTTTAATGAACATCATCTTCTCCACATTTTCTGGATGTAACCTCGTACGCCGATTGCTGACAAGGTGAGCGGCGGCACTAAACACTCTTTCGGAGTACACACTTGTGGGAGGGCAACTTAGGTAGAATAAAGCCAGTTTGTGCAAGGGCCTCCAAATTGCCTCTTTTTCCTGCCAGTATAAGTACGGACTGTGTGACGTGCCTACTTGGATGCGGTCACTCATATAATCCTCCACCATTCTTTCAATGGTGAGAGAATCATATGCAGTGACAGTAGACGACATGTCCGTAATCGTTGTCAGGTCCTTCAGTCCGGACCAGATGTCAGCATCAGCAGTCGCTCCAGACTGCCCTGCATCACCGCCAGCGGGTGGGCTCGGAATTCTGAGCCTTTTCCTTGCACCCCCAGTTGCGGGAGAATGTGAAGGAGGAGATGTTGACAGGTCGCGTTCCGCTTGACTTGACAATTTTGTCACCAGCAGGTCTTTGAACCCCAGCAGACTTGTGTCTGCCGGAAAGAGAGATCCAAGGTAGGCTTTAAATCTAGGATCGAGCATGGTGGCCAAAATGTAGTGCTCTGATTTCAACAGATTGACCACCCGTGAATCCTTGTTAAGCGAATTAAGGGCTCCATCCACAAGTCCCACATGCCTAGCGGAATCGCTCTGTGTTAGCTCCTCCTTCAATGTCTCCAGCTTCTTCTGCAAAAGCCTGATGAGGGGAATGACCTGACTCAGGCTGGCAGTGTCTGAACTGACTTCACGTGTGGCAAGTTCAAAGGGCATCAGAACCTTGCACAATGTTGAAATCATTCTCCACTGCGCTTGAGACAGGTGCATTCCACCTCCTATATCGTGCTGAATTGTATAGGCTTGAATGGCCTTTTGCTGCTCCTCCAACCTCTGAAGCATATAGAGGGTTGAATTCCACCTCGTTACCACTTCTTGCTTCAGATGATGGCAGGGCAGGTTCAGTTGTTTTTGGTGGTGCTCCAGTCTTCTGTACGTGGTGCCTGTACGCCGAAAGTGTCCCGCAATTCTTCTGGCCACCGACAGCATCTCTTGCACACCCCTGTCGTTTTTTAAAAAATTCTGCACCACCAAATTCAAGGTATGTGCAAAACATGGGACGTGCTGGAATTTGCCCATATTTAATGCACACACAATATTGCTGGCGTTGTCCGATGCCACAAATCCACAGGAGAGTCCAATTGGGGTAAGCCATTCCGCGATGATCTTCCTCAGTTGCCGTAAGAGGTTTTCAGCTGTGTGCGTATTCTGGAAAGCGGTGATACAAAGCGTAGCCTGCCTAGGAAAGAGTTGGCGTTTGCGAGATGCTGCTACTGGTGCCGCCGCTGCTGTTCTTGCGGCGGGAGTCCATACATCTACCCAGTGGGCTGTCACAGTCATATAGTCCTGACCCTGCCCTGCTCCACTTGTCCACATGTCCGTGGTTAAGTGGACATTGGGTACAACTGCATTTTTTAGGACACTGGTGAGTCTTTTTCTGACGTCCGTGTACATTCTCGGTATCGCCTGCCTAGAGAAGTGGAACCTAGATGGTATTTGGTAACGGGGGCACACTACCTCAAGAAATTGTCTAGTTCCCTGTGAACTAACGGCGGATACCGGACGCACGTCTAACACCAACATAGTTGTCAAGGCCTCAGTTATCCGCTTTGCAGCAGGATGACTGCTGTGATATTTCATCTTCCTCGCAAAGGACTGTTGGACAGTCAATTGCTTACTGGAAGTAGTACAAGTGGGCTTACGACTTCCCCTCTGGGATGACGATCGACTCCCAGCAGCAACAACAGCAGCGCCAGCAGCAGTAGGCATTACACTCAAGGATGCATCGGAGGAATCCCAGGCAGGAGAGGACTCGTCAGAATTGCCAGTGACATGGCCTGCAGGACTATTGGCATTCCTGGGTAAGGAGGAAATTGACACTGAGGGAGTTGGTGGGGTGGTTTGCGTGAGCTTGGTTACAAGAGGAAGGGATTTACTGGTCAGTGGACTGCTTCCGCTGTCACCCAAAGTTTTTGAACTTGTCACTGACTTATTATGAATGCGCTGCAGGTGACGTATAAGGGAGGATGTTCCGAGGTGGTTAACGTCCTTACCCCTACTTATTACAGCTTGACAAAGGCAACACACGGCTTGACACCTGTTGTCCGCATTTCTGTTGAAATACTTCCACACCGAAGAGCTGATTTTTTTGGTATTTTCACCAGGCATGTCAATGGCCATATTCCTCCCACGGACAACAGGTGTCTCCCCGGGTGCCTAACTTAAACAAACCACCTCACCATCAGAATCCTCCTGGTCAATTTCCTCCCCAGCGCCAGCAACACCCATATCCTCCTCATCCTGGTGTACTTCAACACTGACATCTTCAATCTGACTATCAGGAACTGGACTGCGGGTGCTCCTTCCAGCACTTGCAGGGGGCGTGCAAATGGTGGAAGGCGCATGCTCTTCACGTCCAGTGTTGGGAAGGTCAGGCATCGCAACCGACACAATTGGACTCTCCTTGTGGATTTGGGATTTCGAAGAACGCACAGTTCTTTGCGGTGCTTTTGCCAGCTTGAGTCTTTTCATTTTTCTAGCGAGAGGCTGAGTGCTTCCATCCTCATGTGAAGCTGAACCACTAGCCATGAACATAGGCCAGGGCCTCAGCCGTTCCTTGCCACTCCGTGTGGTAAATGGCATATTGGCAAGTTTACGCTTCTCCTCCGACAATTTTATTTTAGGTTTTGGAGTCCTTTTTTTACTGATATTTGGTGTTTTGGATTTTACATGCTCTGTACTATGACATTGGGCATCGGCCTTGGCAGACGACGTTGCTGGCATTTCATCGTCTCGGCCATGACTAGTGGCAGCAGCTTCAGCACGAGATGGAAGTGGATCTTGATCTTTCCCTAATTTTGGAACCTCAACATTTTTGTTCTCCATATTTTAATAGGCACAACTAAAAGGCACCTCAGGTAAACAATGGAGATGGATGGATACTAGTATACTTATGGATGGACTGCCGAGTGCCGACACAGAGGTAGCTACAGCCGTGGACTACCGTACTGTGTCTGCTGCTAATAAAGACTGGATGATAATGAGATGAAATCAATATATATGTATATATAATATCACTAGTACTGCAGCCGGACAGGTATATATATTTATTATGTAATGACTGATGACGGACCTGCTGGACACTGTCAGCTCAGCAGCACCGCAGACTGCTACAGTAAGCTACTATAGTAGTATGTATAAAGAAGAAAGAAAAAAAAAAACCACGGGTAGGTGGTATACAATTATGGATGGACTGCCGAGTGCCGACACAGAGGTAGCTACAGCCGTGGACTACCGTACTGTGTCTGCGGATAATATAGACTGGATGATAATGAGATGAAATCAATATATATGTATATATAATATCACTAGTACTGCAGCCGGACAGGTATATATATTTATTATGTAATGACTGATGACGGACCTGCTGGACACTGTCAGCTCAGCAGCACCGCAGACTGCTACAGTAAGCTACTATAGTAGTATGTATAAAGAAGAAAGAAAAAAAAAAACCACGGGTAGGTGGTATACAATTATGGATGGACTGCCGAGTGCCGACACAGAGGTAGCTACAGCCGTGGACTACCGTACTGTGTCTGCGGATAATATAGACTGGATGATAATGAGATGAAATCAATATATATGTATATATAATATCACTAGTACTGCAGCCGGACAGGTATATATATTTATTATGTAATGACTGATGACGGACCTGCTGGACACTGTCAGCTCAGCAGCACCGCAGACTGCTACAGTAAGCTACTATAGTAGTATGTATAAAGAAGAAAGAAAAAGAAAAAAAACCACGGGTAGGTGGTATACAATTATGGATGGACTGCCGAGTGCCGACACAGAGGTAGCTACAGCCGTGGACTACCGTACTGTGTCTGCTGATAATATAGACTGGATGATAATGAGATGAAATCAATATATATGTATATATAATATCACTAGTACTGCAGCCGGACAGGTATATATTATATATTTATTATGTAATGACTGATGACGGACCTGCTGGACACTGTCAGCTCAGCAGCACCGCAGACTGCTACAGTAAGCTACTATAGTAGTATGTATAAAGAAGAAAGAAAAAAAAAAAAAAACACGGGTAGGTGCTAGGTGGTATACAATATTATATATATATTATATACAATTATATATATATATATATATTAAACTCATAAACTGGTGGTGATTATTAAACTGGTGGTCAGGTCACTGGTCACACTATCAGCAACTTGCAAGTAGTACTCCTGAGTCCTAAGCAGACAATCACAATATATATTATACTGGTGGTCAGTGTGGTCACAAACAATGGCAGTGTGGCTGGCACTCTGGCAGCAAAAGTGTGCACTGTACGTTATATGTACTCCTGAGTCCTGAGTCCTGCTCTCAGACTCTAACTGCTCCCCACTGTCAGTGTCTCCCCCACAAGTCAGATAATACAGTCACACTATCTCTATCACTTCAGCAAGTACTAGTAGTAGTAGTACTCCTCCTAATGCTCCCCAAAATTACTACTGTGTCTCTCTCTGTCTCACTCTCTTCTCGAATCTCTATAAACGGAGAGGACGCCAGCCACGTCCTCTCCCTATGAATCTCAATGCACGTGTGAAAATGGCGGCGACGCGCGGCTCCTTATATAGAATCCGAGTCTCGCGATAGAATCCGAGCCTCGCGAGAATCCGACAGCGTGATGATGACGTTCGGGCGCGCTCGGGTTAACCGAGCAAGGCGGGAAGATCCGAGTCGCTCGGACCCGTGTAAAAAAAACTGAAGTTCGGGCGGGTTCGGATTCCGAGGAACCGAACCCGCTCATCTCTAGTAAATACTGGACACTTTTGCATGAAGTCCACAAATAGTGGGCAGCTTTGTTTTAACACTGCAATTAAGATCTGAGTTTGGACACGCCCCTCCCGAATCTAATGGGCCCTACACAATGGCCGACATGACAGCACGATATGAACGATCTCCTTCATTAATGAACGAGATAACGTTCATATCGTGCAGTGTTGAGGCTCCAGCGATGAACGATGCGCAGCCTCGCACTCGTTCATCGCTGGTCCCCCGTCGGCTGTACATGCGGGCCAATATGGACGATCTCGTCCATATTTGCCTGCGCTCCCCCCGTCACTGCCCCCCCGCCGCCGGGTCGCCCGTCGGCCGTATTCGCCGTCGGGCAGCTCGGCGGCAGATCAGCCAGTGTGTAGGGCCTATAAATCTCTCTGCACCTTTTATAACTGCCCAGCCTGCAGTGCTCTGAATCAGCCCTTTGACCTAACCATGTGACTCTGTGAGTGTGAGTAGTATTGCAGTGTCATGATGTGAGAAGGGGTATGAAGGCAGGAGGCTACAGAGTGACATTGTAGAAGGTGTAGGGCACCTGTCAGATTGATGCAGAAAGATTGTGGTGTCAAACCTGTAAGAACCTGAGATACTTCTGGCTTGCTTAGTTCTGTGTATTTCTTTTATTTGTTATAATTTGGAGAATTCAGAAAGCTGAGATAACGTGGTACTTTACAAAGATGTCTTTGTATTGTGGACATATTAAAAAAAATTACCACAAAAGGCATTTTATCACAGGTTCTGCGTGCTCTAACGATTTAGCCTATCCTATTGCAAATTCTTGAAAGTGGGATACTTGCAATAGTTCTTACCGTCAAAACCACAGAAAAGTGTAGGAGAAAATGGGGAAATCTGCCTGTATCCCCCCCAAAAAAAAGCCAAACTAAGATATGAAAACAGTATAGAAGTCTATTTGCGGTTATAACAAAAATATTTGGGTACTTAAATTGAGTCAAATGGCTGTTATATGAACTTTTCTAACAAAATAAAGTTAAAAAAAAATAAAATTATGTAAAACAAGTGTTTTTCAGAAAACTAATGATCAATCTAAAAAATAAAAAAATGGTTACTCCCTGCTGCAAGCCTAATACATCTGACCCACTCATAAAGCACCCCAATATGCATGTCCAATACCTTGAACCCCAATTCCCATGATTTAGCAATTTTCGACCCCAAAAAAGACATGTCATTATTGGTTAATTAAAACTTTTTAATGGTCTAATTATACTTTCAGGGGGTGTCCCAGGGATCCTGAACCAAGTCCCATCATTTTTAACTTAAAAGAGGGATTTTCTCCAAGCTTATCACCTGCTCAGAGGTGGTGAAGTGAAATTTGTGTTACACCTATGGAGAATTATCACCGGTAATTTACTGGAGACAATTGGATAGGGGATTATCACGGATTGCGATAAAATCTCAGTTTTTACAGCGGAATCTGCATTTTGCGGCTAATTGAATTCCTCCCTAAATCTGAAAATACATCGCTCTCCTAGATTTGTAAAAAAATAGATCTTCAGTAATAGTGATGTAATGTTAGCCGACATGCCAGACAACATTAGATCACCATTGTAAGTCATCTATTAATGCTATGAAACAGGGTTGATGATGAAAGCCCCCTTCCCTACTAGTTTTAGTCCTGGTGACTTCAATATTAGATTCTACAACAATCCCAATGCATAAGAGGCATGGTGACCGGGGCATGTATGTTACGCCATTCCTTTTTCCCTTTCATTTCACTAGGGGAAGATAGTAGCATGCTTTACTGGCACCAGCTTTACTGAAACATTTTTCAACCATCCATCCCCACCAACACACACATTCCCCTTCTGCAGAGGAACATAACCCCACCAGCAGACTAAAATGCCCCCCCCACCCGCAGAGCAACATGACCTCCTCCAGCACAAAAACATGACCCCTGCTGCAAGCTAACATGCCTTCCTACTGCACAACATCATGTCCGCTTTCTACACAACAATATGCCCCCTCTCCCAAGCAGCCCCCTTACACAACAACATGCCCCTCTACAACACAAAAACATGCTCCACCCCTGCACACTAATATGCCAACCTCTTGTACATAGCACATTTTACTTCTCTGATTTTCCTGGAGTGATGAAAGCTACACAGAACCCGCCTGGAACACAAGCAGCCATCCGTGCTGTGTGATGGCAGCAGTCACATGTCCACATTAGCAGTCATCTGATCGGGAACCACTGTGTCTAGTTCCATTCAGTTTATTGATGCAAATGATGCCTCCAGCTGGCCCTGGCTCCCAGAGCACAAGCTTGTTTTGCTTTGACATTGCCTTGGCTTCATGTCAAGGAACTAGCGGTATTCGGTTGAAAGCAACCATGTTGATGTTTATAAGATCGACATCACAATGTCAACATCAAAATGTCAACATGGTTCAAATTGTTGACCAGCACTGGGTCCATACACTCAAACTGTCAACTGGTTTAAAATGGCGACATCTGAAATGTAGCGATGTGAAATTTAGACAGTTTCAGGATGCATACGGTTAGGCGTAGGATTAGGCAGCAGCAGGAGGGTTAGGGATCAGTGGAGAAATACTCACCAGAATGCTGCAGCCTTGGGGGTCCGCACCCTAAGCGATTTCCAGAGCACCTCCGGGACCCGAAAGAATACACATGAGCCACCGCTGCCACTGGGAAAAAGCAAAAAGCCACTAGACCACCAGGGACGGTGTATTGACAGTTCATCATGTCAACATATCATCTGGGTAGACATGATGGATGTCAACATGGTCATTGTCGACTTGCTGAGCATGTCGACAGTTCCACCCTGCTGATATTCTCATGTTACCTGTAAATTGTCAAGAAGTCACACCACACCCAAATGGCAGGATGCATGTGTCTGCAACAATGATCCTAAATCTTGCAATAATCTTCAGAAAGAGGGCACCAGCGCAGGTACTAGCAAAGACTCTGGCACTGTGCTAGGGCCTTTGCTGTCTCCTACGAGGGATGTAGTTAGGAGATCGCCGGTCACAATACCTCCCCCAACATCCTGCCCACTCACAATCCCGACCAGCAGGGACTATTCACACACGTGGGTGTCCACGACACCCATAGAGTGGGAATAGAACCTGTGGCGACCGCAGCAAGCCTGCAAAGTGCTTGTTGTGCTCGCCCCCTACCGGCATTCCGCTGCCTTTATACCGGTGTCTCTATGCTGACCGGCGGCCTCCTGACTACCGGTCACGCATACCCTCCTACGCATGTGCCATCATCCCAAATACCACATGGAAGATAGCGTTGCCATCCCAATGTTGTTGCTCCACACAGGTCAATGGCCATTAATAAGCCTCTGACTCTACTGCAATTTTACATCACAAATTTCCTCTACCTCTTATTATAACTGATCCACATTTACATATATCACAGTGGTGTGTTCCCTCTACATATTCTTGTATCTAACTCAAAAATAATTAATATATTTTTAATTGTTGTATATAGAGAATCTTATTTTCATTTTCCTTATCTCTCAATCCCAGGCCTCCCCCCAAAAAAACATAAAAGCATTGTTTTTGCTCCATCATCACTTCCCTGCTGTATCTTCAGTAAGTCATTGATCATTTTCCCCAAAACAGTAAGTCATTAAAAATATTACTCTGCAACAAGGCACAGAGACCTTTTGTGGGTGCTTCCTATTTCCCTACGATAGTATCACTTTAATATCTATCACATAGAGCTGACTAAACAGAAATCCTTGTTTAATCTTAAATGAAAATAAAAAATCCCCTGCGGTTTAACCCTGGCATATACATGTACACTATAGGAATCCCTGGCAGGGCATCTAGCAAACTGCATAGTAAGAATACACTGAAAATATTAATTTCCACACAAAATGCTGATGTGAATTCTTTCCCATTTAGATGTTTGTTAAATGCCTAAGAAAATGAAAAAACAATGTTCCAGTTTTTATAAAAGGCATACTTTGATAGCCCTTGATATCGCACAGCACAAGCCCTTTTTTGACAAATGGAGTTAAAATGTTGCAGAACGATAAAAGAGCGATCACTCACTAGAAAAATAGAACTGCAAAAGTCAAAGTATGCAAAGAGCAAATAAGGAGAGAACAAAATGACAGTTATCTGCTAAATTCATAAATGTGTCTTTTGTAGAACCCTAATGATCATATTTTATACTGTCACTTTACATTTAATTGCTCACTCTGAAGCGTTTCTTCACAGAAGCCATCAGTACCCCACAGAGCCAGATGCTGAATCTCAGAAATATAAGAAAATAGTGTGACCATGGACTTTTAGTAATATTACACTACTGAGCTGTGGTGTATGACAAGTTAATTTTTACAATTACTCTTTTTTGAAGGAATAACTAAAACGGCAGGTCATCGCTGTTCCATATCATTAAAAGGCTAGAAAAATAATATATATCATGGAATACTTAAAATTACCTCATTTCAAACCTTGACAAAGGAACACCATAAACGTCAAGGTGACTGAATAAAAACCTAGACAAGCTAGAAATAAGGACAGAAAAGAAACAACTTAGCAGAGTTATGAATAAGGGTGGCGGCAATCCTTAGGTTATTTGCACTGTAAAATCATTCAGACCTTAATCCTTTCTCATTACTGATCCAATTTTTAAGATTAACCAGACTACGAAATAAATTAAAATAGTAGTTGATCGATTCATATTTTCGGCTCTCCATTCTATACATCTTGCAGCAAGCATGTGTTCCTGCAAGGTGAATGCATGTATTTGAACATGGATGTGCACTAGTGGTGTAATTGAGTGTCTGTGTGCGATGTGTGATATTTACACATGGGAGACTGCAGAATGACGTGGATTTCCAGGCACATACTGAGACACACTGCTGAAGCAGCTCCAATGCGGACAGTTCATTTAGCACTAGGCACCAGTCTGCCTGTGCAAAGAGGTTTCTTTGCAGCCAAGTTAGTTAGACATCAAGGGAAGATTGCAGCTGACAAGCAATTCCTAAGCAGAAGATCTGAGCTACTCTGGCCACACGAGCTGCAATACTGCAAATTTGAGCTTTTAATCCTTTAGCCAAATTGTATTATTCTTGTAGACCAGTGCTTCTGTCATTTTGTGGCGAGCTTTAGCGTATGACTACACAAAAGACATCATTTTATTGGCACCACTATCCATTTACCGTATATACTCGAGTATAAGCCGACTTTTTCAGCACAGTTTTCTATGCTGAAAAAGCCCCCCTCGGCTTATACTCGAGTCAACGGCTGCAGCAGACGCCGTGGGCTGTGTGGGCGTCCGCTGCAGCCGGCTCCAGGGACAGACACTAGAGGTCATTATTGACCTCTAGTGTCTGTGCGGCGTTGCTATGGGAGAGACGTCATGACGTCTCTCCCATAGAGATGATCGGGTGCCGGGAAGCGGGCGCCGGCGCGGGCGGCCAGACGGAGCGGCGACCAGACGGAGCGGGGATCCAGATGGAGCGGCGGCCAGACGGAGCGGGGATCCAGATGGAGCGGCGGCCAGGCGGAGCGGATGAACAGATGGAGCGGCGGCCAGACGGAGCGGAGCAGCGCAGCAGCAGAAGAAGCGGTCGGGAAGCAGGAGCGGGGCAGTGGTAAGTATTGTTTTAGTGTGTGTTTATGTTTGTAAGCTGCAAAGGGGGCACAGTAACAGGGGGCAAACAAAGGGGGCACAACAACTACTGGGGGCAAAGAAAGGGGGCACAACAACTACTGGGGGCAAAGAAAGGGGGCACAACAACTACTGGGGGCAAAGAAAGGGGGCACCACAACTACTGGGGCAAAGAAAGAGGGGTCATAACTACTGTGGGCAATGAAAGAGGGGGCACAATACTGGGGGCAAAGAAGGGGCATAACTACTGGGGGCAAAGCAACGGGGGCATGTTTTTATCTGTCACTGGGGGTATATGTGGCACTGGGGGCACAACCCTAGAAACAAACATTACCCCCTGGCAACAAGCATAACACCTACCGCATAAAATCCCTGGCAACGAGCATGACACCCTGAGCATGAAAACCCCTGGCACCGTGCATTTCCCACCCTAGGCTTATACTAGAGTCAGTAATTTTTCCCAGTTTTTTGTGGTAAAATTAGGTGCCTCGGCTTATATTCGGGTCGACTTATACTCGAGTATATACGGTATATGCTAGTCCAGTATTTCAAAGATCATCCTGTAAATACCATTCCTTTTTAAGTGCATACGTCCCAATTGCCCCAATTCTAGACGACTTTCCAGCCATGCTGAGAGATAACCTTGTATGCCTAATGCTTTTAGTGTGTTCTATGTCACACCCCCGACACTGGTAAATGGGGGAAGTTATGGGGATCTCTAGGTAGAGGTGGTATTGGAGAGAAAGAAAGGTAAGGGGGAGAAATAAGGGAATGTAGGGAAGTTAGAGTACCAAGAAAGACATAAGAAAAGTAAGGGGTTTCAGCAAATAAAGGGAAGGAAGAAAGGTAGGGAAAGGTGCTTTGGGGGTGGGCTATCATTTCAGAGTTGTTAGGCATGCCTCTAAGTAATCACATTCCCTGTAATGCATCATAGGCATGCCCTTGCAAAGGTTGAGTGGTGTAGCCAGGCAGCAGCCTTTAAAGCATGACCCAGGTCAAATAACCCGGGCCATGCCTTCCACTCTGCAGTCGACCCGGATCAGCCCCAGGAATAACCCCGGGATGCGCAACCTGGGTTGACCCTTTCACACAGAGTTGGAATCCTGGTTGTGCACGCTTTCTCCGGCAATAACCCAGGTTCTCAGCTCAGTGTGCAAAGGACATTAGAGTGTCAGGGCCATCTTTGTTTTGCTTATAGCCTCAAACCCATACAACATGAATGAAGTGGGAAGCCAGAAAAAACTGATGTGATAATGAGGGAGGGTGGGAGGAAATTATACGCGTCAAGGATATGATGAGTGAGGGGTTAAATAAAGTGTCACAGCTTCTATCCTAACATATAAGAGAAACTGCTGAGGAAACAGATTTTTCAAAATAAAAATAAAAACAGGGGAACATTCTATTATACCTACACAAAACGACAAAATCAAACCAATTCATTTATAAAACTGATGGACAATTTGTATTTGGAAAGCCACTAGCCAAAAGTCATAAAATGTAATTTTAAGCATTAAGTTCCAGTTCAAGAGAGCTAAATGGCTTTAGAAGATTGCCTTTTTATATTATGTTAATGCAATTTATGCAAATAGAAATGGAACATAGTATTTATAATTTGAACTTAAGAAGTGATGAAAAGGGAGAAAAAAAAAGTTTTGTACAGTCAATTAATTTAATTCCTTTCCTGGACATTTATCTGTTCACAAAGGGCGCATAGACAATTGAAACTTTTTTTTTTTATACCTGCAATCCCTAAACAATGAATTGTTATTTTCTGCATGTTTAAAGGGGATCTGCGTCTAGTGGTAATTTTCTACGTTACCCCTCAGAACCACAGAAAGCCTCTCACAAATGCAATACAGAGTTTAATTTACTATTAAATAAACAGTGATAACGATTGACTCAATTAACATAAATATTGTACTGACTGACAGCAGCAACGAGGAATCATTATTTCAAAGACTTCCCATCCTTTCAAATTATTATTTGAGCTGGCTTTAATGGCTCATTTCATATGAACACCTATACAATCCTCTAAGAGAAGACGAAATACAGTTTCCTGCCCCAGTGTTAGCACTTTAATGACTGATTTGTAGCTTTGTTGATAGAGATGTAAGACTAGGCTCACAGAAAAGTATTTTTTATTTTTTTTATTCAACTTTACATAATTAAGGTAAAGTTATTTTCAATTTCATCAGCATGATCTACGTAGAAGCTGGGGAGCAACAATAATTAACTTAACCTTACAACTTTACTGTGCTGGATCATTCAAGTGAGGCACAAAATGAAAGCCTAGAACGAATGCTGAAGTGTGAGCCATGACTCAAAGAGTGAATAATGCTACCTTTAAGTGGACATACACTGTTCCTGCTTAGCGCGGTTGGATTAATGTGCAAGACCACAGCTCTGCAACGGCAGCTTAACCATTTAATCAATGCACATTCATACATTATCAATATTATAAACATGTAAGTACATCATTAATTGCCAAACTCAAACTAATCGGAAATTACAGACTGCCATACTGAACTACAATCTATTTGAAACACTTACTGAGTAGTTTGTTTTGTTAAGGTAAGTCTGATTATGCTAAAACAATATCTAACTAAACAGTGGACATATATTTAGGGCTACAATATTGAAAGTGTTTGAGCAGCAACACACAATAACTCTGCAGGCGACCATCTTTGTGGCAGACGCTGTCTGGTGTCTTTACTCTGATATTTCCTAGCACAGCGGTGTTTTGTGAGTTGTTTAAAAATACAACACTATACTCCTTTGCCAAAACAGCATTTCTGAGGCCTTTGACTTTTGCCAAGACAGACACTAAATCATAAATGGACAATTATCAGCAAATTCACTGCGACAGGCCCTAAGCCTGCTGAGGTAATGTAGCTGACAAACTTTGATGCACCATGCCTGTACACATTATGTTCACATTGCGTGTACATCTGGGCACCCTTTGTGGCAATGCAGCAAGCAGCCAATCATTTATTCCACTCTAATTAGCACACATGTAAATCCTCACCAATCAAGTCACACTGCTTGCTACTGTTATGGCATCCATATCGTAGGCTGGCAGGACAAGTGAGCAAAGTACAAAAGGCAACTACATGGTTTGATTTGAACCTGCCGTTACACAATGGCAGGTCGCCTTTAGCCCTGACTGTAACCAGCTCTCCCTTTCAAGTCTTATCAATGAACTGTAGAAGAAAAAGGTCATCAGGCAGTTAGCTGATTGGCTAGGGTGCTTTGATTCTTTACAAGCTTTGGAAGTACACCTGAAGCGACACTATCCATACAATGATGCATGCTGGCTGTCGTAAGTCAAGCACAGCTTCCGAACACATAAATGGAGAGTATGTTAACTTAAGGAACCACTGTCCACAACATTTAGGAAGCCTTGTTATATTCCTGGCAAATTCTCAGCCACATGTCAACTTCCTTTTTTCATTCAATTTAAAGGTCTTTTTGTCTGCTTTATATAAAACTCCACTGCAAATAACGTATTATTCCTAACAAAAATCTTCAAAATGATGCAATATAAAGGGGAGACGGTGCAGAGTTTACACTTTCTATGCATTTCTAAATAAATAGTAAAAAAAAACTTGTAATTTGAATCTATCTAATACATATTTATTTTTGCAGGCAAATGCTTACTGATTTTATCTATAACCGTATCAACAATAAGCGCCCGTCTACAAATAAAAAAATACAAGAAAGTAAAGGAAAAGGTTGTTCCAATAGTAAAATCTTTATACGTAGCTTATTCACTCTTACTGTATAACAAAGTTAAAGAGACACCACTTGTTTAATATGCATTATCACCTATAGGCTACACTGTAATTATGATGGTGTTGTAACCTAGACCTCAGTTTTCATCACAAGTAGTATTCTATTAGATTAGTGTTCTGTTATATTAGATTGTTTTATTGCTAGGCTCTACATTATTGTTTGTTTTTTTAAATGTGCTGTTCATTTTGGAGTCAACAGAACATTAAAATATATGCAAATTATGAAAATACATATTGGAGATGGAAAATTCCAATAACCAAATTGAAATGTAATTGAAAATAAATGCAATTATACAGAGTTTCTCAACTTGTGTGATATGTTCCCCCCAGGATTGGCTTAAACAAACTCAAAAGGTGCCTCAACATGCAGAATATAACTGACAATGCTCTATTATTATGAAGTTTTATAATAATAATAATAATAATAATAATAGATATTCAGAGACCAATCCTTTGTTCTAAGGGTGCTTACACTCAAATCAACCTGACCCTTTACCAAGAGGTTTTCAAATCAAATATCAGCAGCATGTTTTCTGATGAAGTGGACAGTGGTTTCACGAAATGTGTTAAACATATTGCTGTATTTCTTTCAACTATTACTAGATAAATGTAATACTAGATTTATTATTATTATTCCGAATAAATATTTGGAAAAAAATCCTGTAGAAATATTCTAATTCAAAGTGAAAATAGCATAACTCCACCAAGAACATTGTTCAGATGGTATACCTGCACAGAAGACAACCATTCTTTTTATGTTCGTAATTCTGCTTAAAGAAAAAATCTGGCAAAACATGCAAAGTTTCAGGAGACAATTTCACAAAACAGTTTGAAAATGTTCTTCCTCTCCATGGACCTGGTTCAGAGTTGCAAACTATGCCAATATTCATGTAAACGCCCGGTGTATGTGCCCCGATTTTGTTCGTAGTCGCAGATCAAATTTAGAAGTACAGTAATAGTAATGTAAGGCGTGATTCTGGACAGTGACTGGAAGGTAGTAGAAGAGTGGCTAAAAAGATGCTGGGTCTTATGGGACTGTGGCATGCGTGTCATCGAATGAGGTCTCATACAAAGAAACTGAACTGCTCACATAGGACGCCATACTCAAACAGAGAAACTGCACCTGCCAAAGGGTTGGTGCAAGTTTTCATGGTGCGACTACAGAAACTACAAGTGGCGTTTCAGCATCTGCAGATACCGAAGCTGGGCATCTCAGTACTTGCACATTTGAACGCACGGATATACACCAGGAAAGGGCTTTAGCGGGATTAGCATAAAAACACAGGCACGACTACAGCAAAAGACACAGACATGGACACGTTTAATCATTTTTAGCAGATATTAGAGGGAACAAAAAAGTCATGACACCGTTAATAATTAGAAAGTACAAATCATTTGCCAGCTCTCCCAGAATGTTTGGGAGACTCAGAGTTTTCTGAATTCTAATGAAGTCCCAGGACAGTAAGATACCCTCCCTTATCCTGCACATACATCAGATATACATACAGCAGATAATGAATGCATACCCTATGTACAACTTAAATTCATTTACTCTACCATGTATCAGCAAGCTATTCCACGCAAGCCTTGCATGAGCTGTTCATTCACAGGCCATCTGGTCTGGTGATGACTCCAGTAATGTTATGCTAATACCACAAAGCTAATGAAGTCAGACACTTCCCTATCTATACCCAGTGCCGCTGAGAGCTGCCAAAGGCCCAGGTACTGTGGGAAGGGGAGCGGGGGAGGTATAGCCATGCCCCCTAAGAAAAAAAGAAAATAATAGAAACAATTAGTATGCTGGTGCTGCCCCGGAGGACTAAGGTCGCTGCACATTTGTCCCTTTCAGCATCATTGCACAGGGGATGATAGGACTCTGTATATTTGGATTGTGCATTACTGGAGTTCACCCGCTGCCTGGACTCAACTCCCTTGACTACGGTGAATCTCACCTGTGAGCGGTTAATCCCCTCATTACTGCTATCACCTTTTAGAAAGGGGGTGAGGTCAAGATGCCAGCTGTCTGGATCCCGGCAATCGAAAAACTGACGCTGGGATCCCGACACCCCTCAGAATCCTGACGTCAGAACTCCAAATGGGCCGTGACACTGAAGCCGGAATCCCAACAGCCGGCATCCTGACTGCTAGTATACCTGTGATCTTAGGTTAAGGGCCAGGGTAGGGGGGTTGTGGGGTGTTAGGTTTAGGTGTCAGGCATGGGGGTTAGGCTGTGGGTTAGGTTGCAGGGAGGGAAGGATAGGCACCAAGGAGAAAAGGGGGCTGTTAGGCTGCGGGGGAGGGAGGGTTAGGTTTAGACAGCAGGGACAGGGGTTAGGATTAGGCACCTCTGTACGGGATGGGGGGGTGTTAGGGTTAGGCACTAAGGGGAGAGGTTAGGGTTAGGCTGCAGGAAGGGAGGGTTAGGGGGGTGGGGAGATGGGAGAACACCCCTTACTCACCTGTCTGACTTTTCAACAGTGGGATCCCAGCGTCGGTATTACGAACGCTGGGATTTCATACTGATTCCGTTATAAAGTACCCAGTGACACAGAGTAAGTGCTGGTCATTGCACTTCTTGGGATCTGCCTGTGAAGTTACTGAAGTTCTGGAAGGCTCCTGTGATGTTCCTGGATAGTGTCCTGTCTGACGTGCCTGTGTCTGCTGTTGCACTATGCATGAGCTCTAGACTTATCCATGTGCAGCCTTCTCATGATATATGCTTTATACTGCTGAGTCTCATCTGCATATATATTCTGGATTATTGTCTGACTATTACTTACTCAAGAGAGAGAAAGGGAAAGGGTTCGAAATGCCCTAAAGTGGTGCACCACTTTAGGGCATTTCGAACCCTTTCCCTTTCTCTCTCTTGCAGATTTATTTGAAATGAAAGAATTCCTGTTGCCACAGCATTCCTAATTAGTGAATCTCATGGAATGTAGATAACTAGTGAATATGCAGTAGGGTGCACTTACCACGGACTTTTTACAAATCTTGCCTCTGGGGATTAGTGGGTGGGGTTACTGCAGCTAACCAAATCAGGCAGTGCATTCATTTAGCTGCGGTGTAAACCCCGTGCCTAATTGAATTTACCCTTATGAGTATCCTTCAGAGATGCACCAGCGCAGCAGCATAGTATCCCTGCAAGTATGCAAGATTCTAAAAACTGGGGAACACATTACAAAATAATAATAATAATAATAATATATTATTTATACACTAATAAAATAATAACACTACTAATAACAGATGCACAGACAAAATTCTTAAAGCTATGTGCGCAAATGCTAGGAGCTTAGGAGACAAAATTCCAGAGCTAATTGTGACAATGACAAGGGATAACCTGGATATTGTCGCAATTACTGAGTCATGGTGCAATGAGAATCATGACTGGGACATAGCTATACCAGGATACAATTTATTTAGGAAGGATAGAATGGGAAGAATAGGAGGAGGGGTAGCAATGTATGTGAAAAAAAGCATAAATGCTACTTTAATACAAAATGTTGAGGAAAAAACTGAGGCCCTTTGGGTCACCACGGAAACTGGGGAGGACATTATTCGCATTGGGGTGATCTATAGACCACCAGGCCAGGGGCAGGATTTGGACAGGAACCTATTGTTGGACATCTCTAAAATGGCTTTAAAGGGAGAAGTCATAATCATGGGAGACTTTAATTTACCTGATGTAAACTGGGAGGGGTCCTTTGCAAGTTCAGCTACAAGTGGAACATTTCTACATTCCTTACAGGGAGCATCTCTCAAGCAATTGGTGAGGGAGCCCACTCGTAAAGACTCAATATTAGATTTAATTCTTACAAATGGTGACAGGATATCAGACATATATGTGGGTGAGCACCTGGGATCCAGTGATCATCGAGCAGTATGGTTTAGTATAAAGACAGGATCCAACTCCTGTCACACAAAAACAAAGGTGTTGGATTTTAGAAATGCTGACTTTGCAAAAATGGGGAGATGTTTAAGTGATTCATTGGCGGACTGGAGGAACTTGGAAGGGGTGCAGGAGAGATGGGAAAAACTGAAAAGTGCAATACTAAGGGCAATAGACCTTTGTATCAAAAGGGTTAGGAAAAGCACCAGGAAAAGGAAGCCAGTGTGGTTCACAAAAGAAGTATCAACTAGTGTGAAAGCAAAAAAGATGGCTTTTAGGAAATACAAACAAACTCAAAATAATAATGACAAAGAGGTGTATCGTGACAGACGGAAGGATGCTAAGAAAGTGATCAGACGTGCAAAGGCAGAAGCTGAGGAGAAAATGGCCCAGTCAGTAGATAAAGGGGGCAAAACTTTTTTTAAGTATATAAATGAAAGGAGAAAATCAAATGGAGGAATAATAAGACTAAAGACAGAGTGAGAATTTGGTGGAGGGAGACAAGCAGATCACCTAAATAATTATTTTGGCTCAGTATTTACTACAGAAGGAGAAGGGAAGGGGCCCCAGTTATGTTGTAAGGACATTCATAAAAATAAGGTAGATGAAAGTACATTTACAGAGGAGAAGGTCCTAACTGAACTTTCAAAACTAAAAGTGGATAAATCAATGGGGCCAGATGGGATACACCCAAGGATACTAAAAGAGCTAAAAGATGTGCTGGTGGCACCATTAACAGAATTATTTAACCAGTCACTAAATACAGGTGCCATTCCAGAGGACTGGAAAAGAGCAAATGTAGTTCCATTGCACAAAAATGGAAGCAAGGAAGAAGCAAGTAACTACAGACTAGCAAGCCTTACATCAGTATTAGGGAAAGTTATGGAAAAACTACTAAAAGAAAGAGTTGTGGAATATCTTAAATCAAACAACTTACAGGATCCAAAACAGCATTGATTTACTGGTGGGAGATCATGCCAAACAAATCTTATTGACTTTTTTGACTCTGTGATGAAAATAATAGATCAAGGGGGAGCTGTAGATGTAGCATATCTAGACTTTAATAAGGCATTTGACACTGTCCCACATCGCAGACTGCTAAATAAACTTGAAAGTGTGGGGGTGGATTATAAAATAGTTAAATGGATAAGAACCTGGTTGCAGGATAGGAAACAGACAGTTGTAGTAAATGGAGTGCAATCTATGGAGGGAAATGTTACCAGTGGAGTACCCCAGGGATCTGTACTCGGACCAGTTCTCTTTAATATCTTTGTTGGTGACATTGCAAATGGTATTGAAGGGAAAGTATGCCTATTTGCAGATGATACAAAGATATGCAACAGGGTAGACACACCAGGAGGGGTAAAACAAATGATTGATGACCTAGGTAGGCTTGAAAAATGGTCAAGAACATGGCAACTACAGTTTAATGCTAAAAACTGCAAAATCATGCACTTGGGTCTCAAAAACCCAAAGGCTAAATATAGTATCAAGGGTACTATAATGGAAACTACTGAGGAGGAAAGGGATTTAGGAGTCACTATTTCAAGTGACTTGAAGGCAGGAAAGTAATGCAACAAAGCAATGAGAAAGGCAAGTCAGATGCTTGGTTGCATAGGGAGAGGAATCAGTAGCATGAAAAGAGAAGTAATAATGCCACTGTATAGGTCATTGGTGCGGCCTCATCTGGAATACTGTGTCCAGTTCTGGAGACCATATCTCCAGAAGCATATAAATACATTAGAGAGTGTACAAAGAGGGGCAACTAAAATGGTGCATGGCCTACATCACAAAACTTACACGGAAAGGCTAAAAGATCTTAACATGTATAGTATGGAGGAGAGAAGGGAAAGGGGAGACATGATAAAACCTTTGGTATATTTGAAAGTTTCTAACAAAGTTCAGGAGGGAAACATTCTTCAAAGGAAGAGAAGTTTTAGAACTCGAGGACATACACTGAAACGGGAGGGAGGCAGGTTCAGGGGAAATTTAAGGAAAATTATTTCACAGAAAGGGTAGTGGATAAGTGGAATAGCCTCCCATCAGAGGTGGTAGAGGCTAAGACTGTAGAGCAATTTAAACATGCTTGGGATAGGCATATGAATATCCTTACAAAGAATTAAGGTTCAAAAAGGGTTGTGATTATACCTAAAGGATAAAAAAAATGGGCAGACTAGATGGGCCAAGTGGTTCTTATCTGCCGTCAAATTCTATGTTTCTATGTAACACTGACTTTAGAATATACAGATATGTACTCATACAGCTTTGCTGTAGTCACGCAAAACAGCCTCACTCAGCACGCCAGGTTGTGTGAGAATCTTCAAGAGTGTGCGGTGGGATATAATGGAGTCCGAGATTGCTAGACATGCGGGATGCACGCCGATCTCAGACATTTTTTTTTTTAAATGGCCAGTCACTTACTAGACATGGTTTTGCCTTGTAAGTGTTTGCCCCTTTAAAAAAATGTCAGGGATCGGTCGGCATCCTGTGCCTCCGGCAATCTCGGACTCCATTACATCCCGTGGCAGAAGTCTTTTCTGCTTCTTTTTTTGCTGAAAATGCCTCAGTCGCAACGCAATGCACGAATAGATTGCTGATTAATTTGAGAAGATCACTTTTCCAATTTTCTTCCGTTAAGCTGGTCATACAGTAGAACTAGATGGAACAATGACTGGGTAGTGTATGGTAGCAGACTATAATCTGTCGTGTGCTCCCACCACATGCTGAAAAATAGACAAAAACAGTAGTTCTAACGAACAGGAAAAATCAAACAGTTGTTTTCTTCAAACTAATTGGACAACTATTGTTTCAGTGTAGGGGGGAAGTTGGACGCTTTTTCCCCTAATGCAGTGGTTCCCAAACCTTTTTGAATCACGGCGCCCTAGAGTATTAGAATTTTTTCACGGCCCCCCCAGGCCAAAAATAACTTATTAACAAATTCAGAAATTTTTATTAAATTAATTAAATTGTGCTTATAGCTCATCCTTACTGTATTTTATGATTGTAAGCCACATGCACTGTTTTTGTCTATTACACTGACCGTAAATAAGCATTGAAATTGGTATTGAACCACCAATCCAGGGCACCCTGCAAGTACTCCGAGGCACCCCAGTGTGCCACGGCACACAGTTTGAGAACCAATGCCCCAGTGAATGAATTTAGTAGTGGACACTTCCTGACTACTTCTGTCAAAGGAAAGTCAGCACTTAGTCCAAGCTGTATAGGGAGCACAGCACAGTGGGAGATGCCACATACTGACCATCTCTGGGACAGCAGACACCAGTAGAGTCCGACACACCCACACATTGGTAGCGGGAACGACTAGGGACAGATCCAAAGCTGTGTAACTGCTACTTTTTTGTTCAGCATTTTTATTTGCCAATTTGTTTTTATCACCTAGCGATATCTGTTTTCCCATATTGTGTGTAATTAATGTATCTACTTAAATCTGTCATTTATTTTTTTACACTTAATTTATTTATCCATTTGTTAATCTGCCATTTTGTTTTGTCACTTTATTTCCAAGATGTAGTTGAGAGCTAATTCCCATACTGGTTTCTCAGTAATTAACATCTATCTAGGCTGTTATTACATATTATTACCTTCTGCTTTGTGCTGTCACTCAAATTGCAATTTATCCAGTCACTATGGTTCATGCATTTAATTTTATGCCATTGCTTCATTGCCCCATCCCTTACACTACCAGGCATTTTTAATTTCATGTTTAACCAGGGTTGGACTGGTCCTCGGGAGCACAAGCAGAAACCCCTGGTGCACAGGACTATGGTGCATTCTCTACAGTGCATTGCTGTTATTAATCTGGCACATTATCAAGCACTTACTAGCAGTATTTAATATATATATATATATATATATATATATAAACAGAAACAGGTAAGGCACTCCATGTGATAAGGTAAGTTGCTGGTGCCGACGTAAGTTCACAAATTGATTCAAGCAAGGACGTGGCACTCATGCATAACAAAAACGCAGAAACAACTGTCGTTTAGTAACGTTTCAGTGGACTCACCACTGTCGTCAGACTTTAAAGTCTGACGACAGTGGTGAGTCCACTGAAACGTTACTAAACGACAGTTGTTTCTGCGTTTTTGTTATGCATGAGTGCCACGTCCTTGCTTGAATCAATATATATATATATATATATATATATATATATGGGTTCACTACGGCTGGCCGGCGGTCGGGCTCCCGGCGACCAGCATCCCGGCGCCGGGAGCCCGACCGCCGGCTTACCGACAGCTTGGCGAGCGCAAATGAGCCCCTTGCGGGCTCGCCACGCTACGGGCACGGTGGCGCGCTACACTATTTTATTCTCCCTCTATGGGGGTCGTGGACCCCCACGAGGGAAAATAAGTGTCGGTATGCCGGCTGTCGGGCTCCCGGCGCCGGTATACTGAGCGCCGGGAGCCCGACCGCCGGCAAACAGAAGACCACCCATATATATATACAGGTTGAGTATCTCTTATCCAAAATGCTTGGGACCAGAGGTATTTTGGATATGGGATTTTTCCGTATTTTGGAATAATTGCATACTATAATGAGATATCATGGTGATGGGACCTAAGTCTAAGCACAGAATTCATTTATGTTTCATATACACCTTATACACACAGCCTGAAGGTCATTTAATACAATATTTTTAATAACTTTGTGTTTTAAACAAAGTTTGAGTACATTGAGCCACAGAAAACAAAGATTTCACTATCTCACTCTCACTCAAAAAAGTCCGTATTTCGGAATATTCCGTATTTCGGAATATTTGGATATGGGATACTCAACCTGTATATATATATATATATATATTTTTTTTTTTTTATTTTTTTTTTAAGGGGCCCACTCTCTAATGGTTAGCCAAACCTCTGTGGCAGCTAACCACAACCCCTCTGGAGACTGACCACACCCCTGAGCAGGGGCCCCTGCTACTACTACTTATACTACATTTCCCTGGTGGGCCCTTCATGCCCCATTCCGTCACTGTCTGCAACCATGTCCACACTCTCTCTCTCCCTACCAGCTTGCCATATACCCCCCCCCCCTTGCACCTGCCCTCCTATCTCCATTCATAACTACTGTTCTCTCATCCCTCCTCAGCTCCCGCTCTGGTGCCCTTACCTCCTTACATGAACCCCACCCTCTCTTCCTTCCATCCTTCACAGGTCCTATGCTGTGTGCCCCCATATTCAAACCTCACCACCCTTTTCACCCACCGTCACCCTGCTTCATCCTCTACTCACCCTATCCATGATCTCCATGTCCCTTTCCCTGACACACCGCCACGTACTTGCAACCGTACTTATCATACCATACACTTCCTTCCCTACTCTTATACCTTGTGAAACGCCCAGTCCTGTGATGGGCTCATAATGACACAGATGAGGAAGCTGAGGTGTGGGGTCATATTGTCACAGGTCAAGAAGCTGAGGGTGGGGACATAATGGCACTGGTGATGGAGCTGAGGGCGGGCTCATGATGGCAACATATGTAGGTAATAATAAAATAATAAAAAGGGGAAGAATAATTTATGCAATTTTAACAGGAGCAGGTGGTCACTGCCAGGGACCCATATAGTGTCTACCTACTTCTGTGACATCACAATTTGGGAGAAGTTGGAAGGTCAGCTAAAAAATAAGAATTTACTTACCGATAATTCTATTTCTCGGAGTCCGTAGTGGATGCTGGGGACTCCGTAAGGACCATGGGGAATAGCGGCTCCGCAGGAGACTGGGCACAAAAGTAAAGCTTTAGAACTACCTGGTGTGCACTGGCTCCTCCCACTATGACCCTCCTCCAAGCCTCAGTTAGGACACTGTGCCCGGACGAGCGTACACAATAAGGAATGATTTTGAATCCCGGGTAAGACTCATACCAGCCACACCAATCACACCATATAACTTGTGATCTAAACCCAGTTAACAGCATGATAACAGAGGAGCCTCTAGAAAAGATGGCTCACTACAACAATAACCTGATTTTTTGGTAACAATAACTATGTACCAGTATTGCAGACAATCCGCACTTGGGATGGGCGCCCAGCATCCACTACGGACTACGAGAAATAGAATTATCGGTAAGTAAATTCTTATTTTCTCTAACGTCCTAAGTGGATGCTGGGGACTCCGTAAGGACCATGGGGATTATACCAAAGCTCCCAAACGGGCGGGAGAGTGCGGATGACTCTGCAGCACCGAATGAGAGAACTCCAGGTCCTCCTCAGCCAGGGTATCAACTTTGTAGAATTTTACAAACGTATTTGCTCCTGACCAAGTAGCTGCTCGGCAAAGTTGTAAAGCCGAGACCCCTCGGGCAGCCGCCCAAGATGAGCCCACCTTCCTTGTGGAATGGGCTTTTACAGATTTTGGCTGTGGCAGGCCTGCCACAGAATGTGCAAGCTGAATTGTACTACAAATCCAACGAGCAATAGTCTGCTTAGAAGCAGGAGCACCCAGCTTGTTGGGTGCATACAGAATAAACAACGAGTCAGATTTTCTGACTCCAGCCGTCCTGGAAACCTATATTTCCAGGGCTCTGACAACGTCTAGCAACTTGGAGTCCTCCAAGTCCCTAGTAGCCGCAGGCACCACAATAGGTTGATTCAGGTGAAACGCTGAAAACCACCTTAGGGAGAAACTGAGGACAAGTCCTCAATTCCGCCCTGTCCGAATGGAAAATCAGATGAGGGCTTTTACAGGATAAAGCCGCCAATTCTGACACGCACCTGGCCCAGGCCAGGGCCAACAGCATAACCACTTTCCATGTGAGATATTTTAACTCCACATATTTAAGTGGTTCAAACCAATGTGACTTTTGGAACCCAAAAACTACATTTAGATCCCAAGGTGCCACTGGAGGCACAAAAGGAGGCTGTATATACAGTACCAGTTTCACAAACGTCTGAACTTCAGGGACTGAAGCTAGTTCTTTTTGGAAGAAAATTGACAGGGCCGAAATTTGAACCTTAATGGACCCCCATTTCAGGCCCATAGACACTCCTGTTTGCAGGAAATGAAGGAATCGACCTAGTTGAAAATTCCTCCGTCGGGGCCTTACTGGCCTCGCACCACGCAACATATTTTCGCCAAATGCGGTGATAATGTTTTGCGGTTATATCTTTCCTGGTTTTGATCAGGATAGGGATGACTTCATCCGGAATGCCTTTTTCCTTCAGGATCCGGCGTTCAACCGCCCTGCCGTTAAACTCAGCCGCGGTAAGTCTTGGAACAGACAGGGTCCTTGCTGGAGCAGGTCCCTTCTTAGAGGTAGAGGCCACGGATCCTCCGTGAGCATCTCTTGAAGTTCCGGTTACCAAGTTCTTCTTGGCCAATCCGGAGCCACGAATATAGTGCTTACTCCTCTCCATCTTATAATTCTCAGTACCTTGGTTATGAGAGGCAGAGGAGGGAACACATACACTGACTGGTACACCCACTCTGTTACCAGAGCGTCTACAGCTATTGCCTGAGGGTCCCTTGACATGGCGCAATACTTGAGTTTTATAAACATGTGGAAGACTTCTGGGTGAAGTCCCCACTCTCCCGGGTGGAGGTCGTGTCTGCTGAGGAAGTCTACTTCCCAGTTGTCCACTCCCGGAATGAATACTGCTGACAGTGCTATCACATGATTTTCCGCCCAGCGAAGAATCCTTGCAGCTTCTGCCATTGCCCTTCTGCTTCTTGTGTCACCCTGTCTGTTTACGTGGGTGACTGCCGTGATGTTGTCCGAATGGATCAACTCCGGGTGACCTTGAAGCAGAGGTCTTGCTGAGCTTAGAGCATTGTAAATGGCCCTTAGCTTCAGGATATTTATGTGAAGTGATGTCTCCAGGCTTGACCATAAGCTCTGGAAATTCCTTCCCTGTGTGACTGCTCCCCAGCCTCGCAGGCTGGCATCCGTGGTCACCAGGACCCAGTCATGAATGTGCGGCCCTCTAGAAGATGAGCACTCTGCGACCACCACAGGAGAGACACCCTTGTGCTTGGTGACAGGGTTATCCGCTGATGCATCTGAAGATGCGACCCAGACCATTTGTCCAGCAGGTCCCACTGGAAAGTTCTTGCGTGGAATCTGCCTCATGGGATTGCTTCATAGGAAGCCACCATTTTTCCCAGAACCATCTCATTGATGTACTGAGACTTGGCTCGG
This sequence comes from Pseudophryne corroboree, assembly GCF_028390025.1. Taxonomy (NCBI): domain Eukaryota; kingdom Metazoa; phylum Chordata; class Amphibia; order Anura; family Myobatrachidae; genus Pseudophryne; species Pseudophryne corroboree. The sequence goes on from NC_086448.1 coordinate 581,505,149, forward strand.
TTATAGGAGGTTCCCGACTAGCTCGGATAACTCCCTGACTTTCTCCTCCGGGAGAAACACCTTTTTCTGAACTGTGTCCAGGATCATCCCTAAGAACAGAAGACGAGTCGTCGGAATCAGCTGCGATTTTGGAATATTGAGAATCCAATCGTGCTGCCGCAACACTACCTGAGATAGTGCTACACCGACCTCCAACTGTTCCCTGGATCTTACCCTTATCAGGGAATCGTCCAAGTAAGGGATAACTAAAATTCCCTTCCTTCGAAGGAGTATCATCATTTCGGCCATTACCTTGGTAAAGACCCGGGGTGTCGTGGACCATCCATACGGCAGCGTCTGAAACGGATAGTGACAGTTCTGTACCATAAACCTGAGGTACCCTTGGTGAGAAGGGTAAATTGGGACATGAAGGTAAGCATCCTTGATGTCCCGAGACATCATGTAGTCCTCTTCTTCCAGGTTCGCAATCACTGCTCTGAGTGACTCAATCTTGAATTTGAACCTCTGTATGTAAGTGTTCAAAGATTTTAGATTTAGAATCGGTCTCACCGAGCCGTCCGGCTTCGGTACCACAACAGTGTGGAATAATACCCCGTTCCCTGTTGCAGGAGGGGTACCTTGATTATCACCTGCTGGGAATACAGCTTGTGAATGGCTTCCAAAACTGTCTCCCTGTCAGAAGGAGACATCGGTAAAGCCGACTTTAGGAAACGGCGAGGGGGAGACGTCTCGAATTCCAATTTGTACCCCTGAGATATCACCTGAAGGATCCAGGGGTCTACTTGCGAGTGAGCCCACTGCACGCTGAAATTCATTGAGACGGGCCCCCACCGTGCCCGATTCTGCTTGTAAAGCCCCAGCGTCATACTGAGGGCTTGGCAGAGGCGGGAGAGGGTTTCTGTTCCTGGGAACTGGCTGATTTCTGCAGCCTTTTTCCTCTCCCTCTGTCACGGGGCAGAAATGAGGAACCTTTTGCCCGCTTGCCCACGAAAAGACTGCGCCTGATAATACGGCGTCTTCTCATGTTGAGAGGCGACCTGGGGTACAAACGTGGATTTCCCAGCTGTTGCCGTGGCCACCAGGTCTGAAAGACCGACCCCAAATAACTCCTCCCCTTAATAAGGCAATACTTCCAAATGCCGTTTGGAATCCGCATCACCTGACCACTGTCGTGTCCATAACCCTCTACTAGTAGAAATGGACAACGCACTTAGACTTGATGCCAGTCGGCAAATATTCCGCTGTGCATCACGCATATATAGAAATGCATCTTTCAAATGCTCTATAGGCAATAATATACTGTCCCTATCTAGGGTATCAATATTTTCAGTCAGGGAATCCGACCACGCCAACCCAGCACTGCACATCCAGGCTGAGGCGATTGCTGGTCGCAGTATAACACCAGTATGTGTGTAAATACCTTTTAGGATGCCCTCCTGCTTTCTATCAGCAGGATCCTTAAGGGCGGCCATCTCAGGAGAGGGTAGAGCCCTTGTTCTTACAAGCGTGTGAGCGCTTTATCCACCCTAGGAGGTGTTTCCCAACGCACCCTAACCTCTGGCGGGAAAGGATATAATGCCAATAACATTTTAGAAATTATCAGTTGTTATCGGGGGAAAACCACGCATCATCACACACCTCATTTAATTTCTCAGATTCAGGAAAACTACAGGTAGTTTTTCCTCACCGAACATAATACCCCTTTTTGGTGGCACTCGTATTATCAGAAATGTGTAAAACATTTTTCATTGCCTCAATCATGTAACGTGTGGCCCTACTGGAAGTCACATTTGTCTCTTCACCGTCAACACTGGAGTCAGTATCCGTGTCGGCGTCTATATCTGCCATCTGAGGTAACGGGCGCTTTAGAGCCCCTGACGGCCTATGAGACGTCTGGACAGGCACAAGCTGAGTAGCCGGCTGTCTCATGTCAACCACTGTCTTTTATACAGAGCTGACACTGTTACGTAATTCCTTCCAACAGTTCATCCACTCAGGTGTCGACCCCCTAGGGGGTGACATCACTATTACAGGCAATCTGCTCCGTCTCCACATCATTTTTCTCCTCATACATGTCGACACAAACGTACCGACATACAGCACACACACAGGGAATGGTCTGATAGAGGACAGGACCCCACTAGCCCTTTGGGGAGACAGAGGGAGAGTTTGCCAGCACACACCAGAGCGCTATATATATACAGGGATAACCTTATATAAGTGTTTTTCCCCTTATAGCTGCTGTATCTTTAATACTGCGCGTAATTAGTGCCCCCCCTCTCTTTTTTAACCCTTTCTGTAGTGTAGTGACTGCAGGGGAGAGCCAGGGAGCTTCCCTCCAACGGAGCTGTGAGGGAAAATGGCGCCAGTGTGCTGAGGAGATAGGCTCCGCCCCCTTATCGGCGGCCTTATCTCCCGTTTTTTTATGTATTTTGGCAGGGGTTAAATTCATCCATATAGCCCAGGAGCTATATGTGATGCATTTTTTGCCATCCAAGGTGTTTTTATTGCGTCTCAGGGCGCCCCCCCCCCAGCGCCCTGCACCCTCAGTGACCGGAGTGTGAAGTGTGCTGAGAGCAATGGCGCACAGCTGCAGTGCTGTGCGCTACCTTGTTGAAGACAGGACGTCTTCTGCCGCCGATTTTCCGGACCTCTTCTTGCTTCTGGCTCTGTAAGGGGGCCGGCGGCGCGGCTCTGGGACCCATCCATGGCTGGGCCTGTGATCGTCCCTCTGGAGCTAATGTCCAGTAGCCTAAGAAGCCCAATCCACTCTGCACGCAGGTGAGTTCGCTTCTTCTCCCCTTAGTCCCTCGATGCAGTGAGCCTGTTGCCAGCAGGTCTCACTGAAAATAAAAAACCTAAAACTAAACTTTTCACTAAGCAGCTCAGGAGAGCCACCTAGTGTGCACCCTTCTCGTTCGGGCACAAAAATCTAACTGAGGCTTGGAGGAGGGTCATAGGGGGAGGAGCCAGTGCACACCAGGTAGTTCTAAAGCTTTACTTTTGTGCCCAGTCTCCTGCGGAGCCGCTATTCCCCATGGTCCTTACGGAGTCCCCAGCATCCACTTAGGACGTTAGAGAAAAGCTGGTTAGGTTGATTTGAGCACTGTTTTTGTTGGATCAAAGTTGGTGTAGTGTATGGCCGGCCAGCTTTAGTTACTTTCATGTGAGTATTTATAACCAAAATGGCTACATTCTTATTGGGAATGTTTCCACATGTAAATCTTTATTCATGGCTAATGATATGAGGGTGGTTCAATAATTAAGGCAACAAGATCTCTCAGGTGTGTAATGTTCTCTCATTCTAATTTTCCATCAGGCCAAAGCAGGTAGACCACTGCCTCCCCTCACGGCCATTAGACTGTGCCTCATGTCAGTCATACTGTCCCAACACCAGTTGTAAGATGACGGGCTGGCGGAAACATGGTCAAACATTTAGGTGTGTAGTGTGACCAGATTTCTGCATCTAAAGGGCAGCTCAGCAGCTGAAATTCATCACCAACTTGCTGAGGTGTACAGTGATAACGACCCTGTCTGGATTTAGAGTGTGGATGTCTCCGGTCTAATGTAGTTTCTTCTCATATGAATCGTGGGGAAGCTCTGATCCCGTGGAAGGACAGAAGGGATTCTGAAATTAGCACTGGGTACTTGACAAGACCCAGAAGGGCGCGGAGTCTTACCACGCTTAGCATTCCCTAAGGCAGTGACAGTCAGGTTATGGAAACAGGTTTGGTGCACTGCATTTATAAATAGCAGGATCTACTCTCTCACGTTAAATGAGCAGTACAGCAGACATACACGCCTTTTCCATTTGATACACTTAATAACTTTAGGATTAAGACAAAACAACAAATAACTGTAAAGAATGTTCCTGTTCAGATTAAAAATACAAGACTTAAGTAGTAATATAAGTTCAGCACTGCATGTCTTACTGTAGGCAAAACCAAAAACACTCTGAAACACTAAGAAGCCACTATCCCTGGGAAGGCGGGGGGAAGGGAGGTGTGCTTGCAGTGGACAACCACTGACAATCACCTGCCACTATTCCTGTGAGGGGGAGGGTGTAGCGGTGCTTGCAATGGACAGTGACTGACAATCACCTGCCACTATCACTGTGAGGGGGTGGAGGTGCTTGCAATGGACAGTGACTGACAATCACCTGCCACTATCCCTGTGAGGGGGAGGGGGTGGAGGTGCTTGCAATGGACAGTGACTGACAATCACCTGCCACTATCACTGTGAGGGGGAGGGGTGTAGGTGCTTGCAATGGACAGTGACTGACAATCACCTGCCACTATCCCTGTGAGGGGGAGAGGGTGGAGGTGCTTGCAATGGACAGTGACCGACAATCACCTGCCACTATCCCTGTGAGGGGGAGGGGGAGGGGGTGGAGGTGCTTGCAATGGACAGTGACTGACAATCACCTGCCACTATCCCTGTGAGGGGGAGGGGTGGAGGTGCTTCATACTTGCCTACCTGACCCTCTCCATGAGGAAGAAAATGCTCTGTTCCTGGACTTTCCTGGTAATGTATGATTGCCATCGCCTGTGGTGAGCTAGTTAATTGACAAGAAAGGTGTTTCACCACAGGTGATGGCAATCATACATTACCAGGAAAGTCCAGGAACAGAGCATTTCCTCCCTCATGGAGAGGGAGAGGTAGGCAAGTATGAGGTGCTTGCAATGGACAGTGACTGACAATCACCTGCCACTATCCCTGTGAGAGGGAGGGGTGGAGGTGCTTGCAATGGACAATGACTGACAATCACCTGCCACTATCCCTGTGAGAGGGAGAGGTGGAGGTGCTTGCAATGGACAGTGACTGACAAATACCTGCCACTACCCTGGGAGGGGGTTGCTTACAGTGGACAGTCACTTACCAACATGGAAACAGCTGCGCTGGGTAAATAATTTTAAGAGCAAACAAACTTCATGCTGCAAATATGTCTCCATTTCTGTTGCCTACACTGCAGAGGAAGCATTGACTAGCAAAATATAGACTGACCCCACTTTCCTATGGAATATGCATTATGGGATGTATAGAGAAAAGCACAAGAATGCAAATAAGTAAGCTGTGTCCTAGAAAGTGTATACATTTAATTTGTCCGGTACTATTGGGCCTGATTCAGATGCAATCGCAATGAAGAAGGGGGGCCCCAAAATGTTGTCTTGCTTTGGACCCCGCGACATTTAAATCCGCCTCTGCACGAAAGTATGCAAATATTAGTTACAGCTCTTAAAATGATGAAGTTCTGCAATTTACAAACAACTTTATTGTAGCTAAAAAATCACAATATTGTAAAGCTGTATTATAGAGTTCCTCAAATCCAGACCTCAAAGACGGCTAACAGTGCACATTTTCCAAGTCTTCTTACAGAATCACAAGTTACATAATACCATCTGTGAAACTTTTAAATGTTTTAATGAGCAAAATGAATACACCTGTGCTTCAGCTAAGAGATATGGAAAACATGCCCTGTCTCAGATTAAAAAACAAAACAAAAAAAACTGCTTTCGCATACAACACAATATCTTGGAATGCTACACAATTTAATTATACTACAGGTTGAGTATCCCATATCCAAATATTCCGAAATACGGAATATTCCGAAATACGAACTTTTTTGAGTAAGAGTGAGATAGTGAAACCTTTGTTTTTTGATGGGTCAATGTACACAAACTTTGTTTAATACACAAAGTTATTAAAAATATTGTATTAAATGACCTTTAGGCTGTGTGTATAAGGTGTATATGAAACATAAATGAATTGTGTGAATGTAGACACACTTTGTTTAATGCACAACGTTATAAAAAATATTGGCTAAAATTACCTTCAGGCTGTGTATATAAGGTGTATATGTAACATAAATACATTCTGTGCTTAGACTTAGGTCCCATCTCCATGATATCTCATTATGGTATGCAATTATTCCAAAATACGGAAAAATCCCATATCCAAAATACCTCTGGTCCCAAGCATTTTGGATAAGGGCGACTCAACCTGTATATGAAAAAGAAAACACACACACACACACACACACACACACACACACACAATGGAAAATTGTGTATATACATCTACTGGAAAATACAACATGCAGTCGCAAGCAAGCAATACTGAAACACAACTTTAGGTATAATGCACCATTAAACTTAAGAGTAATTGATGCTAGGATTCTTTGATAACAAATGTATGTAATATTTTTATATAATCACATTTTATTTAGGCTCTAAAATCTAAGTAGTATAGCATGACAATTTATATCTCAAATACTATAATTGAAACCAAAACAATTCTACACAAAACAAACAAACACACACCAGAACAAATGAGACTTTGTTAAGCAAAGTCCATCTTTTTAGTCACGCTATATAAGGGGCATACCTGTCAAGAACCAAGACAATATTATTCTCCTGCTGCACACAAAATGATTTCCTATTGTACCAAGGCCCTGATTTGTGAGTGATCTTCAAACCTCTGGAAAAAGAATTCCCCAATTTCTAAGATCTGAAGCCCAATTACAAGTAATTACAGCTTTTCATTTTCAACATGATGAAATAATTTGATTCTTTTTTTTTTTTTTCAGAGGTCTGGTTTAGCTCAAAATAGACTAGTGCTTCTGCACAGAGTTAGTATACAAAGACAATAAAGATCAATCGCAAAAGAAAAGCAAAAAATATATGTTGGCCATAAATCATAAATGCATTCAGGGCAGAAATAGCTATTATGTTCTATGCATGTCATTCATGCCATCATCCATGAGTGAGAAATAACAAACATCCTAATGATGGCTGGGTCTTTGAAATAAAAACACTTTGAAATTATTGAGTAAAATCAAGAGCATAATTATAGGTTCAGAACAAGCCTCCAAGTAAGTAATCTAGGGAAAGACGTACAATAGCTTATCCGAGGACTGTCACAAAACTGAGAGTGCAGCAAGAATCTCTGAAACACAGACTTAAAACAGTTGGTATCGATTTGAACCACCTGACTTCTGATGGAAGACTATTCAGAAAACAAACCCTTAATTCATTTTTACATTTATTTGGATTGGATTATTATTTAGTTTGATTTTTGTTTTGTTTTTCTCAAATTCAAAGTAATAGTAAAGAAAACACAAACAGCAACACAAAACAAAGACAAAGCCCTTACAGCATGTCTGGAGGACCTGTTCTGTACTTGAATCTTTTTGGACCTCAGTTCATACACTCCTGTCTAACTTACTTGAAACCCCAATTTTCAAAAGACCATCGGATCTTTTTTCAAAGGCTAACCTCCTTCTGGTCTCTTCAAATCTATCTTCAACTGAATTTCTGTCTCACGTCCTTGTTGCTGTTATATATATTTATATAAAATGTATTATCTTCATGATAGAGGCCACGTTTACCAAGGTATGGGCCCCTTGGCTCTCTTCTGAATGCACCCTTTCAACTTTGCTTTCTGCATCCATCCCTTTTTGACTCATGACCAGGCTTATCACCTTGGCCTTTGTTGTTGTTCCTCTTCTCTTCCTACTTGGTATTGGGGTAAATGTATTACAGCGGCACGTATCCTTACCGAGGCGAAGCAGAAAGGGACATCGACAAGATGTATTAACATCTTGTCTGCTGCCCCCCCGGCGATATCCCCTGAGCACACAGCGCTTCAGCTCAGTGCTGAAGCGCTGTGTCTCCCTGTCCTGGGGGGCTCCTCTGCACATGCGCAGGATCTCGCTACTCACGCGAGATCCCCTGCGCACTCCGGAGCGGGCACCCACCACAGCCAGGGACAGCTCTGTCCCTTCTGTGGTGTATGGCATCGCCACCTGCATCTGTCGTAATGGACAAGTGCAGGTGTCAGAACGGTCAGCATCGCATTGCCCTCACATATCGGCCTGCTATCTTTTAGATAGCAGCGCCGATATGGACAGGGGTCACTGTGCACTCTCTGCAGCCATCACACATGGGAGAGAAGCGGTATAGCGCACATAACATGTGCCGATACCGCTTCTCCCCCATAGCGCCCGTTCTTACATTTACCCCTCATTTTCTTATGATTTTCTGATTGCAGCCTAGTGTTCTTCATGGGTCTTTTTCTGTAATCCTGTTCCCCCTTTTACCCATTACCCTTCCCCTACCCATTTCTTATGTACTGTTTTCCATCCACATTATAGGTAATGTTCACAACTACCTTTATTCTCCCTGTAAAAATAGCACCCTTTCATTGCGCCTTGTATTTGTTTTACTTTTGTTTACTTCTGTGAGCATTCATAATAATAATAATAATAATAATAATACAAAAAAAAGGTAATACAAAGCCCTGAGTCTAGTCTGCACCTTGTTGGCCCGATAATTTTTTAGGGATTGCTCTATACCAATGAAATTATTACTTCTGGGCACTACAACAAAACAATACTGATGGAAGAAGGCACTGTGTGACAGTCCTTAGAAATAGATTGTGTGTAAGCGTGATGGATTGTCTTAAGTACAACAGTAACACTGTAGATGCAATAAAGTAAACACTGACACATTCAATCAAAAGTAAAGTACACAGAATAAAGGAGTATTTGTGCACGTTTGCAGAGCTGTACACATCTAGAGAGGCACATGCACAGGTGTGTTAATACAAGAGGAGACCTGTGTGCAGTCTCCATCCGGGCCCCCTCCTTTCTAGCAGACAGCACAGCAGACTATAAGCACAAGTAAATCCCAGCACTGTGCCAGAGTCTAGTGTGCATGTGCGGATCTCTGGGAACATGGCGTGACGTCAATTTTCTCAGTGATTTTCGTACTGTGCATGTGCGAATTGCCAGGAAAATGTCCAAAACACCATTTTCCCGATGATTTGTGCAGCGCTACTGCTGCAGAAGCGAGACACCGGAGGTGTAAGTATTGAAAAAATGGGTGCAGGGAGAGTGGTGTGGGCCCCCTGGATCACCACAGACCCTGCACCCATTATAGATACGCCATTGGGGGTAATTCCAAGTTGATCGCAGCAGGAAATTTTTTAGCAGTTGGGCAAAACCATGTGCACTGCAGGGGGAGCAGATATAACATGTGCAGAGAGAGTTATACCACATTCACATCGCAAATGCCGGATCCTACCCGGTAAGACAAACGTGTACTTACCGGGTGGGATCCGGCATTTGCGCTCCTCTGCTGGCTTTCCGACCCGGCAATATACCGGGTCGGTTGCCATAGCAGCGGAGGGAGCAGCAGCAGCAGGGGCGGGGGTGGAGGCGGCGCCGGGAGATGAGCTCATCTCCTGCGCCGCCTCTGCCTATGCTGTGAATGGGAGCCGATTCGCATCGGAACGGCTCCCATTCACACTGCGCCTGACCCGGTAATCAACCCGGTAAGAACCCTTCTTTTTTTACCGGGTTGAATTACCGGGTCAGGCGACCCGCTAATTCACAATTGGACCTTTCACATCGCACACGGACCCGTTTCGACACGACAATATGCCGTGTCGGTACCGGGTTTTCAGTGCTATGTGAAAGGGGTATTAGATTTGGGTGGGTTATTTTGTTTCTGTGCAGGGTAAATACTGGCTGCTTTATTTTTACACTGCAATTTAGATTGCAGATTGAACTCACCACACCCAAATCTAACTCTCTGCACATGTTATATCTGCTCCCCCTGCAGTGCACATGGTTTTGCCCAACTGCTAAAAAATTTCATGCTGCGATCAACTTGGAATTACCCCCGCCATTGTGCGCATGTTCCTGTATGAACCTAGCATATGAACTTGGTTAACAGCCAGTCATGATCATCTTCATCAGTCTTTTGTAAATAATGAAAATGAGTAAAACAAGTAATACTGAGAGGAAAATATGCATCAACTGTACACTGAAATCCATGCAGAAGTACTCAGGTGACAGCACAAAGTATGGACCTACTATTCAACAACATACACTACTCCCATTCAGTGAAAGCGGGTTACATAGACCCAGAGATCAGAAGAAATGCAGTTATTTATACAGCAATTAAACTAATTTATGTGCTTAAATGTTCAAAGTTTCTGCATACTTTTTAAATTATGTTCCAAAACTTTACAATAATTCTGAGGAGTAGCTCATACCACTAATCTAATATATGTATTACATTTCCTCACACCACATTTTAAACATATGTTACCAAGTGCAGCTTCCAAATGCTTCAATTGGCAAGTAATAGGTCATTCAAAATCTGTTTGCAATTTACAGAACTGTTTACTATTTATTTTACAACATCCATGTTAATGGTCAGACTACGTGTTGCCCTCCTCTTGCATTCTAGATGTAAGCCAGAGAGTGTCTCTTTGGTGAGCTTTATTTCCCACAGTGTCTTTGCGCTGGATATCCCTTTATTACTTCCAGCTAAGAATTTCCTGATACTTCTCTCCCCCCCCCCCTCCCCCACAAACTTATTCCAAAAAGGATCAGAGAACTGTCCAACAAACATCATCATCTGAACACTTAATTTAGCGATGCAATCTGGAATACAGTTTGTTTTTCTATAGAAAAAGTGCCGCACAAATAAATAAAAAATAAAAAAAGAAAGAAATGAAACTATAGCAGATGATGTAAGCAAAACAAGATCGTAATCTCATTCTCTGGATTGGACACAGATACCACATCCCAATTTAAAAAGGGTCATTAACAAATTTGCCATAATGTGTAGCAGCAGCACATTTGTGATGTCATGCACCATTTTTTTTTTTGGTATATGAACAGTTTTGTTTTTGTATATACAGTACCACAGACATATTCTGTATCTCTTTCACAAAGAATATTTAAACCCCTTCCCGCGTGGTTTTTACAATCGGGTCAGATGTATTAACCTGAAGAAGGGATAAAGAAGTGATAAACCAGTGATAATCGCAAGGTGATAACGCACTAGCCAGTCATTACGGATTTGAAAAACGTCAGTTAGGAGCCTTGCACTTATCACTGCTTCATCACTTCTGAATCCCTTCTCCAGGCTTAATACATCTGCCCCTATGTTCCCTGTCAAATGTACACCAGTGGTCGCAAAAACGCGGCATAGCGCGTATTTTACCCGATATTAAGGTCCAGGGACTCACTTTTTCTAAATGGGCGGGTCCCCGGGGACGCGCTCCACTGGGATTGGCTGGAGGTGTAATGATTGATTTCTACCTTGTCCGGCTGCAGAGAGAACTAAATATGTGGAGAAGGAGCCTGTTGGTCAAGGGAGACATCAATCATTACACCTCTAGCCAATCTGAGTGGAGCGCGTCCCCAGCAGGGACACACCCCTTTAGAAAAAGTGTATTTGACTCTTCCCTGCTTCCCGGGCGCTCTGGCTGGCCGTGACAGTGAGTGACTGTGACCGTCTGTGTATTCATAAGTAACCCAGCAGCTAGTGCCATGAATCACATGGGGGAGGGGGGCCACGCACCTCTGATGTCCTGCATGCTTCAGTAAGCGCAGCAGCAGCGGGGATGGGGTTGGGGAGTATGTCCAGGAGCACACCGCACAGGAGGATCAGGCAGTGAAGGAGGGAAAGGGCGGCTACAGTGCACTACCGCACGTCACTGCTAGTGTTCGCATCCCCTAGCAAAGTCCGTCCTTGATCCTCTCCATGTAATACATCACAAAGCTCTCGCTGTACACACTCCCTCACCACCCGTGATTTATGGTAACAAAGGCGCCGAGCCCGTGATGGCGCCGGAGAGGGGTAAGGGGGAGGGGCGGCAGGTGGCCCGCGGGCCAGCGGCACAATGGAAAGGAGGGGCGGGCAGGTGTGCCCGTCCCCTCTTTCACACCTACAGGCGCTGGTAGCCTGTAGAAGGCGAGGGGGCCGGCCGGATAGCGGGCGGGTTAAATAGGAAGGCGGGGGGGAGGAGGCGGCCACTGAGAGGGGAGCACAGAGAGTGAGGAGAGTGAGCCAGCGGACGGCAGCAGCGGCGGTGCTACGAACGGCGGCGGAGAGGATCCACGGAGGGCACCAGCATCCGCCGAGCAGGAGGAAGAAGGTCACTCGCGGGTGAGTGCGGCTCGGCGGGTACGAGAAGAGGCAGCAGCGGGGGGACGGAGAGACGTCGGGCACAGGCTGCGGAAGCGACTTCCGGTCACTTCCGGTCGCGCGGCGGCTCCGGAGGCTGGGTGCAGCGCGTGGGGGCCAGAATAGGGTTGCATTTCGGCGGACAAGGCCACCAGCAGGATCGGCACCGCAGGGCAGCTGCAGAAGCCACATTGCATCCCCTGCAGAAATAGAAAAAGGAAAGCAGCATGGATGGGCCAGCAGAGAGGGGGGTCAGAAGAAGGAGCATACCCCACAGGTTCAGGGAGGAGACGGAGGACAGCGCAGGGTTGCACTTTAACCCTGCAGGGAGGGAAGGAGCACGTCAGCAGCAGCACAGAGAGAATGATGCAGGAGCTCCCCCTGGCGGCAGGAAAGGAAGAGGACAGCTGCAGGAGACGAAGAGAAGGAAGAGCAGCTCCAATCCGGCAGCCAGGGCTGCGAAGAGGAAGAAGCAGCCGGCAGCAGCGATCGCCAGCGAGCAGCAATACGGGGTGAGTGACCTGCCGCCCATTTACGAAGATATCCCCGCGGCAGCGGAGTCAGACGGACCTGACTCCGGGGGGGAGGGGCGGAAGGGTTGGGGCAAAGTTTTGAGCAGCGCCAATCCCACTTCACCCGCCACACAACCGCAAACCCCAGCCCGTAGATGGGAGAAAGGAGAGGGCGGCACATCATCAAGCGGCCGTGATGCGTGGGTACAGGAGGCTTCCACCCAGCTGTTCAAGGAGATGTCACAGCTTCCGGCGGCGGGGCAACCGGACAGGAGGAGGCATGACAACGGACACCGTCACAGCAAGGAGAGGCATCACAACGGGCACGGAAGCAGGGAGTCATCTTACGGCCGGAGATCACCGCGTTACCATTCGCCACCGCCCAGCCCTCGTCATCGGCACAGCCTGCATTTCACAACACGCAGGTCATCACCGGTCAGGGGTTACAGCCGACACGCATCACCGCCGGAGGCATACATCACATCACGGCACGGCTGTCGAGGGTGCAGCTGCAGCAGGAGAGAAGACAGGCAGGAACAGCGTTATCAGTCGACGGGAGGAGGGCTGCGATCAGTGCAGCACAGCAGCCAGCACAGCACACCGACAAGACAAGGCGACAGGGAGGCAGTGCACAGGAACTTGCAAGTCTTCGCCACGCCAGCAAGATCAACGCACGGGAGCAATACGGCGGTCCACGGTACCATCACGCCACAGGAACGGCAGAGGGCATACACGCAGCGGCCAGGAGGCGCGGAATTCCAGCGCGGAGAGGGCGTCATGGGCTACGCTACGGCCGGCGATGCCCCAGCAGTCAACACGGTCCAAGTGGCCACCACACCGAAGACAGCATCCGGCGCGACGACCAGCGCGGACGGTCCAGCGAGGGAATCCTCACACGGGACGGGTGAGACCAATGTCGATATGAACAGTTTGTGTAATGTTATGGTGTCCCCAGATATATCGCAGAATGTTGGTAACATGATGGTTAAGTTCACGGGGGTGGTCGGTAAGGGCGGAGCAGGTCAGGCGAGGGAGCAGGGGGATAGCGCAACGGATTCAGACGAGGACGAATCATGTAGAGTGTTGAGGGAGCAGCTAAAGTTAGCTAGAGCGACATGTAAGAAAAGGAAGGGGCTTACGCCGGGGACAGATGCGGTTAGGGAACAGATGGGGCAGGTGCAGCAGGAAACGGCTAAGAAATTTTTGCAGACAGGATCCAGTGTGGGTTGCGAGTTTAGCGCAGTGGCAGGCCACTTGCCAAAACAAATCAGAAAGGAGATAGAAAAAGGGGGTTTTGTCGATATATGTTCATTGACAGAGAAGGGCTTGAGCGACAAGGAAAAGGCAAAACCGAAAGGGGGTACACAAGTCAATAGCTACAAGACTATTGAGAACTGGCTGAGCGGAATGTTCGCTTACTCCGGCTGTTACATAGAAGCGTACCCCGACGTAGCGATGAGCATGTTGAAATATACAGATTTTATATACTCTGTGTACAAGGAACAAGGGGGATCAGTCTGGCTGAGGTACGACGAGAGTTTTAGAGCGAAGGCAGAGGGCGGTAAGCCCATCGACTTCGGAGTTAGGGACCTCGACGCGTGGCTCAAGGCATTAGCAAGCGGTATAGCGGAGAAGGCGGCACCGGCACAAGCAGCCGGGGCAGGGAGGCCTGGCACGCAGAAACATGACCTCAAATGCTGGGCGTTTAATGAATCTCAGTGCACCCGCGCGCAGTGCAAATTCAGGCACGCATGTTCCTTTTGCAACGCAAGTCATGCAGCAAAGGATTGCTATAAGAAGAGAGCAAATCACCCAAGAAAACTACCCGCGGCAGCAGGGGCTGGGAAAAGCGTTTAGCCCAGTGAATTTAAGCAGGATCCTGGGGTGGCTAGCCAGGTATCCGAAGCAGCAGGAAGCCAAATTACTGCGGGACGGTTTTAGGGAGGGCTTTAGACCGAAGGCCCGACGGAGGTTATATCCTATTTGGGCATAGAAATTGACACGGTTAGGCAGGAGTGCAGACTACCAACAGAGAAGGTGGTAAAGTTGGTCAGGGAAGTGAGCGACTGCGCAAAGGCCAAGAAGGTCACGCTGGGGCAGTTGCAGTCTTTGCTGGGGAGCCTGAATTTCGCTTGCAGGGTGATTCCAATGGGCAGAATCTTCAAGAGGAGGCTGGAACAAGCCACAGCAGGCAGGGCATCAAAGCACCACTTCACACGCATCACCAGGGAGCTTAGGGAGGACCTGCGGGTGTGGGAGGAGTTCCTCTTTCAGTTTAACGGGGTGCAAATCTGGCCCAAGGAAGTAGCACCAAACCGGGCGCTGCAGTTATTCACAGACGCAGCAGGAGCTACGGGGTTTGGGGCATACTTGCAGGGCGAATGGTGCGCCCAGCGATGGCCACCAGAATGGGAGACCGCAGGGATCACCAAGAACTTAGCGGCATTGGAGTTGTTCCCGATAGTCGTGGCAGTCGACATATGGGGTAAAGTGCTGGCAAACAGGCAGATCCAATTCTGGTGCGACAACATGGGGGTGGTGCAAGCCGTGAACAACCAGCGGGCATCATCGCCGCCGGTGGTCAGGTTGCTCAGGAGGTTGGTGGCAGTTTGTTTGCACCACAACATAACATTCAGAGCTAGACACGTGCCAGGGGAGAAGAACGTAATAGCGGACGCATTGTCCAGGCAGAAATGGGAAGTTTTTAGGACCGCAGCGCCAGGAGCAAGCGAAGTAGGTTTAACATGCCCCTCCTATCTCTGGCAGATAGTCGATCAGAACTAGATAAATTGGTGGAGCGATCCCTGGCGCCAAAAACCTGGAAGGCCTACAAGGCCGCATGGAGAAGATGGCGGCAGTTCCAGGGGGAGGGGGAGATGGAAGCCAAGCCTCCGCAGCAACAAGTGTTGGCGTTCTTGGACAAACTCAGAAGGGAGCAGACGGCCAGGGCAGGAGCAAACACGATACTAGCAGGGGTATCCTTTTTCCAGAAACTGGCAGGCGAAAGGGACGAGACGAAGAGTTTCGTAGTACGCACGATAATGAAGGGCTGGGCAAGGGCGGAGGTTAAGAAACCAGACGCTAGGGAACCAATCACAATCGAGAGGCTGAGGAAACTGATAGAAGCGGTCCCAAGCGTCTGCCGCGACCAGAGTGAGGCAAGGTTGTTTACAACGGCTTTTATTATGGCTTTTAGGGGGGCATTCAGGGTTAGCGAGTTGGTAGCGCAGTCCAAAACAGCAAGGGAAACAGGGCTGCAGTGCAGTAGCGTTACCGTAGCGGAGGACACAGTACTGTGTAAAATACGCAGATCAAAGACAGACCAGAACGGAAAGGGAAAATGGGTGCAGCTGCGCAGGCACGACGACGCTGCGGTCTGCCCGGTAAGGGCGGTCGAAGCATTTAGGATAACAAGGCCGGCAGGAGGAGGGAATTTTCTGGTACACAAGGACGGGGCGGCGCTCACTAGGTACCAGTTTGCAGCAGTGTTGAAGAAATGTGTAGGAGCACTTGGCTGGCAGGCAGAGAGATTCGGGACACACTCGTTTAGAATAGGGGCGGCCACGTCAGCCGCTAACGAAGGGTGCGCGATCGAAGAGATCAAAGCATTAGGCAGGTGGGGGTCCAACAGCTACAGGCGCTACATTAGACCCCTCAACGACGAAACAGAAAACATCTAACGATCATGTCCCCCCCTCTCCCACACAGCCCCATCCGCAAGAAAAAAGGAGGCGAGGCGGATATGGATCGTCGGTCACTCATACGTTCACTGGGCGGCAGCACGGGCCGCCGGGAGGCCGTATGGAAAGCAGTTGGGGCTAGCGGAGAAAGAGGGGAAGGTATGCTGGTTTGGGCAGAGAGGGATGAGGTGGCACGGCTTGAGGGGCACCCTGTTATCCGGGGAAGAGGCGACAAGCAGCCCCGATACCATAGTATTACACCTGGGGGGCAACGATTTGGGCGACATGAAATCCCTAGACTTAATCAGGACAATACGGGACGATCTAGCATGGGTAAGCGAGCGATGGCCGGGCGTAGAGCTAATATGGTCTAACATCATTCCCAGGCTAGCTTGGCGCGGAGCTCGGAAAGGGGCAGGAGTGGAGAGGGCTAGGAAAAGGGTCAACGCGGCCGTGGGCAAATGCGTGGCCGCACTAGGGGGACAGGTCATACGGCATAAGGACATCAGTCAAAAGATCGGGGGCATGTATAGGAGCGGCGGGGTCCATTTGTCGGACATTGGGATTGACCTTTTCAATAACGCGCTTCAGGAAGCACTGGAGGCCGGGGGTCAGTAGCTGGTTGCAGGGTGGGGGCTTCGGGTCTCGGGGGAGGGGGGCAGCCGAGATCCTCGTGTGGCGGGAAGAAGCGGTGCGCAAGGCATGGCGAACGGGGGGAGCCAGCCGAGGTTGGCAGATTCACCCTCGGTGAACGGGCGCATGCTCGGCTCCAGCTTTGGACGGTTGGGCCAGGGAGCTGCGCGCCAGGTGAGCGTGATATGCGCCAGGAGGGCTGGTTCCCCAGGGGCGTTGCCGCGGTGCCTACAGGGTAGGCAGGGCACGCCCCCAGGAAATCGGGAGGGGTCAGGGACCCAGGGGCGCCTTGCCCACCACTTCTATCCGTGCCCCGCAACCTTGTAAGGTAACATGTAAGGTAATGGAAATAAACTGTGGCCAGTAATTCGATCCAAAGGAAACGTGTCAGACTCTTTATTTCAAGGGGAGCTTATTAGCTTATGTGAGCGGAAACAAAGGGGGCCGCCGTAGGTCGACCTCTCCCCCTTATGGTAACAAAGGCGCCGAGCCCGTGATGGCGCCGGAGAGGGGTAAGGGGGAGGGGCGGCAGGTGGCCCGCGGGCCAGCGGCACAATGGAAAGGAGGGGCGGGCAGGTGTGCCCGTCCCCTCTTTCACACCTACAGGCGCTGGTAGCCTGTAGAAGGCGAGGGGGCCGGCCGGATAGCGGGCGGGTTAAATAGGAAGGCGGGGGGGAGGAGGCGGCCACTGAGAGGGGAGCACAGAGAGTGACCCACCCACCCACCCATTTAGAAAAGGTGTATATAGGTACATATACTTACAGTTCAGAGTTTTATCGTATAAATCGTTGCAAGTTATAATACGGTCGTATGTTTAATGTGTTAAGGAAAATTAAGGAATACGTATGTCACAGTCAGCGGGCGGCGGGAAGAAGCGGTGCGCAAGGCATGGCGAACGGGGGGAGCCAGCCGAGGTTGGCAGATTCACCCTCGGTGAACGGGCGCATGCTCGGCTCCAGCTTTGGACGGTTGGGCCAGGGAGCTGCGCGCCAGGTGAGCGTGATATGCGCCAGGAGGGCTGGTTCCCCAGGGGCGTTGCCGCGGTGCCTACAGGGTAGGCAGGGCACGCCCCCAGGAAATCGGGAGGGGTCAGGGACCCAGGGGCGCCTTGCCCACCACTTCTATCCGTGCCCCGCAACCTTGTAAGGTAACATGTAAGGTAATGGAAATAAACTGTGGCCAGTAATTCGATCCAAAGGAAACGTGTCAGACTCTTTATTTCAAGGGGAGCTTATTAGCTTATGTGAGCGGAAACAAAGGGGGCCGCCGTAGGTCGACCTCTCCCCCTTATGGAGATCAGCGGCAGCCGCCCTCTGCTTGATTTATTAGGCTGTGCTGGGAACGGAGCTCGGAGGTGGTGGGGGAGGGCTGCAGTGTCCATACAGGTATTACAGTGTGCAGCCAGCTCCCAGCATAGGACAGGGCTAGACACAAGCCAGGGGTGAGGCTGCTCTGAACGTTCAGCTCATGGAGCCCAAGAGGCTGAGCTGCAGGGAGACATGTAATAGTAGCCAGTAGCAACAGCAGCTTGTATCCTGTCCCCTCTCTCTCTCTCCCTGGCCATATTACACCATCTCTAGCCTGCACATCAAGTAGTGGGGGTCTGAGGTGGTGTCTGCAATGTGTAAGTGATGCTCTACATGGTGCACTGTGTGTAACGTGCTCTACCTGGCGCACTGTGTGTAACGTGCTCTACCTGGCGCACTGTGTGTAACGTGCTCTACCTGGCGCACTGTGTGTAACGTGCTCTATCTGGCGCACTGTGTGTAATGTGCTCTATCTGGTGCAATCTGTATAACATGCTCTATCTGGCGCACTGTGTATAACGTGCTCTATCTGGTGTAATGTGCTCTATCTGGCGCATTGTGTATAATGTGCTCTATCTGGTGTAATGTGCTCTATCTGGCGCATTGTGTATAATGTGCTCTATCTGGTGCAATCTGTATAACGTGCTCTATCTGGTGTAATGTGCTCTATCTGGCGCATTGTGTGTAACGTGCTCTACCTGTCGCATTGTGTATGATGTGTTCTATCTGGCGCACTGTGTGTAATGTGCTCTACCTGTCGCATTGTGTATGATGTGTTCTATCTGGAGCAATGTGTATAACGTGCTCTAACTGGCGCAGTGTGTATAAGCGGCACTACTGTGTGGCGTAATGTGAATTGGCACTATTGTGTGGCCGCGCCCCTTCCCCATGAAGCCACGCCCCTAAATTTTTGCGGCGCGCCTGCGGCGCGCACTGCCTGTAGTCGTGGAGGTGGGGCAGCATTTCACTTTCTGCCAAAGGACACCAAAATGTCTAGTTACAGCTCTGGTGCAGGGTGTCCTGCATGCTACACAACCCAGCAGCATTGTCACCCCACCCCCCCTTCCCCCTTGCAACTCTATTTTGTGGTGTCCAAATAAGATTAAGATCAATAAGAACCTTTAACCCAATGGGACCCAGAAAAGGACCGGTTGGACCCCAATTTTTAAAAGTGAGGGGTCCCTGGGACCCACTTTTTGTGGGGCTCAGCGCGATCACTGTACACACATACATATTTACAAGTTTAACTTTTTTGCCAGAAGCCAATTAATGGTTATGTTTTTGGACTGTTAAAGGAAACTGGAGCACCAAAAGGAACCCCATGCAAACAAGAGAATATTCAAGCTCCATACAGATAGCACTATTGTAAAGGTTTGAACACTGCTTTTGACTGTTAATACATGAAGATTACAGGACGTCAAAACACTGCTCCTAATGGGAGTTACTGATGGGAGGGAATGGAACATTACCTACTGATAGCTGACAGCAGTGCCATAACTAGACATTTTAGCGCTGTGTGCAAGAAACAGTATCGGCGCCCCCCCCCCCCATAGGGGCGTGGCTACATGGGGAAGGGGCGTGGTTAAAAAATTATGCCAATTCATATTATGCTGCACAGTAGTCTCCATTATTCAAATTACACCGAACAGTAGCTCTACTTACACACATTACGCCAGGTAGAGTGCCTGTCACACATTATGGCAGGTAGAGCTTCCCTTTTACACATTACGACAGGCAGAGCTCCCTTAGACACAGTACAGCAGGTAGAGTCACCTTTTACACATTACCCTGTGGGAGAGAGGGATGGAGAGAGAGAGAGATATTGATTTTATACCGACTTCCCTCCAGCCCAAATGCTGCAGACACAGGGGAAGACCAGCAGCAGAGCCTAGTGAGGGACGGGCAGCTGCAGGCTGTGGTGCTGCTGCAGTGGTCAGTGTGAGCTCAGCTGGACTGAATGCCTCCTCTGTCCTCCCCTGACTGCCCGCCCGAACGCCGCAGCAACTCGTGGCACGGGGCGCTGTGGGAGACAGTTGGGAAAGACGTCATCACGTCTCTCCCTAGACACTGCAGGGAGGAGGGAAGCAGAGCATCTGATTGGGCTCGGGGAGAAGGCGCTGCGTTGGTGCAGGTTGTGGGTGCGCTCAGCAGCAGAGGAGCTGAGCGCACACCACACACAGCAGGGGCAAACGCAGAATTTGTAAAGGGGGGTTTCCAGATTATATATTTATGAATCCATACCAGTAACGGCACTCAGGAGTTGGCATGAGGCAAAGAAGATTTGTATTTGACACGCGTTTTCAGGGCATGCGAACTGTCATCAAAACAACATAAATAATAATTGTGTGGTCTTGATTACAGGGCGCATGCCCTGAAAACACTTGTCTAATACTAATCTTCTTTGCCTCATGCCAACTCCGAGTGCCGTTACCGATACTGATATGGATTCATGTTGATTATGCTATCTGTGCGCCGGAGTGCCTTTAATAAAGCAGTAACTACCTTCTTTTTATATATATATATATATATATATATATATACACACACACACACACAAACATACTGTTATATATCTATGTGTATATATCTATCTTCTACTGTGTGCCTCTATATATATATATATATATATATATATATAGGGAGGCACACAGTAGAAGATAGATGTATACACACAGATATACGACAGCATGTTTGTGTGTGTGCATATATATATATATATATATATATATATATACACACACACACAATATATAGAACAGGGGGAGGCAGGTAACCTGAAGTCAGCGACGCAAGGCTCTGTCCATCTGTGCTGCCTTCATTGAGCCAGAGCCTGCCCCTTGAAGTTCTGTCAAGCTGAGAACACTGAAATAGGAGGCAGCGGTGCTGGAACTGGGCACACAGCAGAGTGTAGGTCAGCCCCAGTGAGAAGAGTGTAAAGGCCGCCCGGCGCCCAATAGAGGAAAATCCTTTGTGCAGTGCTGTTTAGTGCCTGCCACCGCTGCCGGTCCTACCGCTTCCCCTGACGCCAGGTGCCCGAAGCTCCCAGCCGTAGCACAGGAGTGCTTTGTTGAGCAGCGCACTCTATCACTAGGAGCTGCTGGCAACGCCGATCATCGCTGCGGGAATCACTAAAGGAGACAGAGGCAGAGGTGTCTCCGTCTCCCTCAGGGGGGGTTTCTGAATACTCAGAAACCCCCCCTGCGTGCAGGACAGCACTGCAGCGGCGGCCGGCAATGAGAGTGGGCGGCGGGCGGCGGTCTTGCGGGTGGTGCTGCCAGATGGTGCGCCCAAAGTGCAGTTGCGCTGTGTGCAATGCCCCTCTGGCACATACCTAGTTACGGCTCTGGCTGACAGGATGTAGAACGCAGCTCCGTATATTTAAACATGCAAAAAAACAAATTCTGTATTGCAGAATGAGCTATCTAAATGAGGCCTAACGCACAGAGGGCCTTATTCAGCTTCAGTTGCAAAATCGCAAATGGAGCGATTATCTGCAGACTGCGAATGCGCTAAGCCTAAATTGCAATCGCAATTTGATTGACAGGAAGTGACCATTTATGGATGTTAACATTGTGTATGTGGGGCGTGGTTGGAAAAATGCAGTTGGCTTTGGACGTTTTCAGGGCATGTATCTGACGTCCGTTGCAATGTATTGCAACTAAAAACATGGCGCTGGTGCAACTGCATTCTCATTATTCTGAGTAGCCCTTGGTCAATAGCAATTGGTGTTGTCACTTGATTTCTGCGTAAGCATCACAATTTTGCAATTGCATATCCAAATCTGCAACTGCATCGGTGGGCGGCTCTTCACATGCAATTTTTAGCAGAGACAGGATTGAGAAAATTGCAATTTCTGTCTCAATAGCGATCCAAGCTAAATGAGGTCCAGAGATTTAAAAAATGTTTTGAGCAAGTATAGCATGGCAGGTGATGACGGAGTTAACCCTGCCACCACCACCACCCTCCCCCACACACACTAAAAATACATTTTCTGACACGCGGTAATCATGTGCAGTTAGGGAACTGAAGTACCTATATCTACCCCAAACTGGCACCTGCAAAGATGGGGTCATTTCTACAGATGGGGGGAGAGAATGTTGTGTCCTATCTCAACCATACTGGTCTGAAAGCAAGGAGGGGAGCCATTGTTTGAAAGCCCCACCTTTCAAATGGTGTGCACGTTAATAGTTATTTTCCATGAATACCAGACAATAATCTAAAACAATAGGAAATTAGGTCACTTACCATTGAATTATTTTCTCTTAAGCAGGCTAGGTGACACTGGACCATGGGGATTGCAGGTTGGGGAGGAGTTTGGCACTTAAACTACTATAGCTTTAAATTCTGAGCTCATCCCCCCAGCAACACCATCATGCAAGTACATCTTTAAGAGGCCTGAAATGGAGTGGCGGTAACCCAGTGAAACTGTTAGAACAATTAATCCAGTGGGGAAAAAGATGGTCAAGAACCAAAACCTTACACAACTGAACATGAGGGAGAGAACACAGTGTCACTCAGCCTGCTTAACAGAAAAGGGCTCAACAGTAAGGGACCAAAATCCTATTTTCCCTTGCAGCAAGGCTGAGCGACACTGGACCAATGGGACATTCAACAGCCGCCCCCAGTGAAGGGAACGCTCAGGCTGCCGGACTGAAGAACTGTATGCCCAAGTGGGAGGCATGCCAGAGGCAAAAACCAGAAACCGGTTAAAACGTCTATAAACACATAACAAACAATGTACAGTGAGGGCAGTAAAGCAGCCCTCCTAAAATGTGCCCTACTCTGTGAGGCACCTAAAGAAGACTGGCAGATGGGGTTGCAGGGAGGAGGAGCTTAGAATCTAAAGCTACAGTAGTTTTAAGTGCCAAACTCCAGCTCAAACTGCAATCCCATGGTCAAGTGTCGCCCAGCCTGGCTGCAAGACATACATACAATATTGTTTTTTTTAAAAAGGAGATTTATGGTAAGACTTACCATTGTTAAATCTTTCTGCGAGTTACACTGGATTCCACAGGGAATAACATCGGGGTGTAGAGCTGGATCTTGATCCGAGGCACCAACAGGCTAAAGCTTTGACGGTTCCCAGGATGCACTGCACCACCTCCTCAATAGCCCCGTCTCCAGGCACTGGAGCTCAGTTTCGTTAACCAGTCAAATGCAGTAGTAGGTAAAAGAGACGATAGTAGTTAGTAGCCACAGAGAACCACATTCTCACGACAGGAGAAGGTACCAGCATACAAACCCAAAGAAGCTAAGCGCGTCAGGGTGGGCACCTGTGGAATCCAGTGTACCTCGCAGAAAGATTAAATAATGGTAAGTGTTACCATAAATCTCCTTTTCTGCAGCGGGGTACACTGGTATTCCACAGGGAATAACATCAGGGATGTCCTAAATCAGTTCCTCATGGGAGGGGACGCACTGTAGCGGGCACAAGAACCCGGCGTCCAAAGGAGGCATCCCGGGAGCGGAGGTATCAAAGGCATAGAACCTGATGAACGTGTTCACTGAGGACCACATAGCTGCCTTGCACAATTGTTCTAGGGACGCGCCACGGCGGGCCGGCCAAGAAGCTCCAACAGACCGAGTAGAATGAGCCATGATAGCTGCAGGAGCTGGAAGTCCAGCCAGCGCATAAGCTTGTGCAATCACCATTCTAATCCATCTGGCCAAAGTTTGCTTATTCGCAGGCCAGCCACGTTTGTGAAAACCAAAAAGGACAAAGAGAATCAGATCTCCTAAGAGAGGCGGTTCTCTTCACATAGATACGGTGAGCAAGTACCACATCCAAAGACCACTCTTTGGAGGACAAACCAGGAGAGATAAAGGCCAGAACCACAATCTCTTGGTTAAGGTGGAAAGATACCACCGTAGGTAGATAACTAGGGCGAGTTCTAAGAACCGCACGGTCACGGTGAAAAACAGAAAGGGTGACCGACATAAGGCACCCAAGTCTGAAACCCGTCGCACGGTCACGGTAAAAAACAGAAAGGGTGACCGACATGATAAGGCACCCAAGTCTGAAACCCGTTGAGCAGAGGCAATAGCCAGCAAAAATTAAGACCTTAAGCGTTAGCCATTTAAGGTCCACAGACCCAAGAGGCTCAAATGGAGACTCTTGTAGGACATTAAGAACAACAGACAAATCCCAGTGAGCCACAGGAGGGGCATAGGGAGGTTGAATCCGTAAAACACACTGAGTGATAGTGTGAACGTCAGAAAGAGACGCAATCTCTCTCTGAAACCAAACCGACAAGGCAGATATATGAACCTTGAGGGAGGACAGACGAAGGCCTAAGTCTAGGCCCTGTTGCAAAAAAGCCAAAAGTTTGGCAGTACTGAACTTGTATGCATCGCAATTCTTAGCCGCACACCAAGATAAGTAAGAATTCCAGACCCTATAATAAATCCGAGCCGAAGCCGGTTTACGGGCTTTCAACATAGTTTGAATGACTGCCTCAGAAAATCCTTTGGCCCTCAGGAGTGAAGCTTCAAGAGCCATTCCGTCAAAGCCAGTCGGGCCATATCCTGGTGGACACAAGGGCCCTGAACGAGGCGGTCTGGGCATTGCGGAAGCAGAAGAGGACGTTCCATCGAGAAACCCTGCAGGTCTGATAACCAATGGGCCACGCTGGAGCAATCAGAAGTAGTATTCCTCCTTCTTGCTTGAACTTCCTTATTACCCTGGGCAGGAGTGATACCAGAGGGAACACATACGGCAGCCGAAAGTTTCACGGAATTGCCAGTGTGTCCACGAATGCTGGTAGGCCCCACTTGTCCACTAGGAGTGGAAAAGCCTTCTGGATGAGGGCTCCACTCTCTGGCGTGTACATCCTGACGACTGAGGAAGTCTGCTTCCCAGTTGAGGACCCCCGGAATGAACACTGCCGATATGGCTGGCAGATGGCGTTCCGCCCATTGAAGAATCTTTGACACTTCCAACATTGTCATGCGGCTTCGCGTGCCGCCTTGATGATTTATGGATGCCACCGTGGTGGCATTGTCCGACTGTACTTGAACAGGCCTGTTCTGTACCAGAAACAGAGCAAGTTTCAGAGCATTGAACACTGCCCGCAACTCCAGAATATTGATCGGGAGAAGAGATTCCTCCCTGGTCCACCAACCCTGAAGAGAGTGTTGCTCTAACACCGCGCCCCAACCCACAGACTGGCATCCATCGTGAGGAGGACCCAGTTGGAGATCCAGAAGGGACGACCACTGCTCAATTGTTGGTCCTATAGCCACCAGCTCAGTGACAGACAAACCTCCGGAGTCAAGGAGATCATGTGAGATCTGATCCGGTGAGGCAGACTGTCCCTTTTGGCACGGATTAGCTTCTGCAGAGGGCGAGAGTGAAATTGAGCGTACTCTACCATGTCGAAAGCCAACACCATGAGGCCTAGTACTTGCATCACCGAGTGTATCGACATTCGTGGGCGAGAAAGGAAGCATCTTATCCTGTCCTGAAGCTTCAGGACCATCTCTGGAGACAAGAACAATTGTTGGTTGTGCCCAGTAATGCCCCCAGGTGCACCATGCTCTGAGCAGGGACTAGCGAGGATTTCTTCCAATTGATGAGCCACCCTTGGGCTTGTAGGAATTGGACTGTCTGTTCCAGATGATGGATGAGAACCTCTGGGGAATTCGCCAGGATCAGCAAGTCATCCCAATACGGCAGGATCCTGATTCCATGACGATGGATAATGGCCGTCATGAGTGCCATGACCTTGGTGAAGATTCGAGGAGCTGTAGTCAGTCCAAAAGGCAAGGCTTGGAATTGATAATGTAGGTTGCCAATAGCAAACCGCAGATATTGCTGATGTGACATGGCAATAGGTATGCGTAGGTAAGCATCCTGTATGTCCAGGGATACCATATAGTCCTTGGGCTCCAAAGCTAGAACAATAGAGCGAAGAGATTCCATGCAGAATTTGGATACCTTCACCAATTTGTTCAAAGATTTGAGGTTGAGAATGGGCCAGGAGGATCCATTTAGCTTTTTGGAACTAGGAACAGCGTTGAATAGTACCCCATACCTCTCTGAGACTAAGGAACCGGCAGGAGGGATTGTACAACCAAATGTAGAGTTTTCGCTTTTAACGGATCCAAAGGAATAACCGTCAAGCACAGCTGGCGAGGGGGACGTGTCTTGAAAGAGATGGCGTATCCCGCACATAGGCGTCTGAAATGGTCTGTGACCATACCTGGGCGAACTGCAGAAGTAGGACTCCTACCATGGGGTCCCCCAGGGGGAGGCCCACCCCATCATGCAGCAGGCTTGTCTGATTTGGAAGCAGGCTGACGGGTGGTCCAAGAACGTTTAGGTTTGGGCTTAGAGGTTTTGGAAGTGCGAGCCTGTTTTGGGTACGCCTGACCCTTTGCTTTATCTGAAGGTCGAAAGGAACGAAAGGTGGTACTCGGAGCCGAAGGATTAGTACTTGGGAGACATGCAGGCTTGGCAGACGCCAAATCAGTCACAATCTTGTTCAGATCTTCCCCAAATAATTTATATCCCTTAAAAGGGAGCACCTCCAATATCTTTAGAGTCCAGGTCCACCGACCAGGACGGCAACCACAGAATCCGGTGAGCCAGAATGGACGTAGTAGATGCTTTGGCTGCCATAACACCGACATCAGAGGCCGCCTCCTGAATGTAATGGGAGGCTGTGGTAATATATGATAAACACTGTCTGGCATTATCAGGAAAATTCAGAGGTAGCTCTGCCTCAACTGCTTGAACCCAGGCTTAAATAGACTTCAAGCAGACCTCCACATGCATATCCGTTGGTTCCTTCAGAGAGGTGACGGTGGTGACAAGCAGAGTAGATGACACCACAAGATGGGCTACATGTGAGTCCACTGGTGGTGGGGTTTCCCACTTGGTACTTAACTCTGCAGCGATAGGATAACGAGCTAGCATCTTTTTAGACAGGGAAAATTTCTTTCTTGGAGACTCCCAGGATTCCTGAAGTATGCAAATTAAATGGCCAGAATGTGATAAGACTAATTTAGTAACCTTCTGATGTTTGAAATTATCAGATTTCTTAGACGTACCTGGAGGGTCAGTCTCATAATCAATCTGAAGAATCAGTGTGATAGCCTCCACTAGGTCAGGTACATCAACCTGTGTTGTACATTACCCATCAGAAGCAGCTGTATCAGTGTCTGATGGATCAGTATATTCCCCATCTTCATCGGATGAAGTATCCGAAACATGAGTGGATTGTGAGGAAGAAATGGCCCGCTTAGATGACAATTTGGTCAGAGGAGGGTGAGGGTTAGGTCTTTGTGTAACCAAGGACTGATTTAATTGCTGTAACTGAGTTGACAGAGTATCCGCCCATGGCAGATTAACTACAGGGACAATATGTGGCTGTAATGGCACAGAAGGTCCCACAGGGGGCGTAAGTCTTCTTTCTTCTCAGAAAAGCTCTTTTTAGGGCTGCTTAGAGCAGCCCATCCTGTTAGCTGCCTGCCCTGCAGGCACCAACATACAAACTGAGCTCCAGTGCCTGGAGGCAGGGCTATAGAGGCGGTGCAGTGCATCCTGGGAAAAGTCAAAGCTTTAGCCTGCTGGTGCCTCGGATCAAGATCCAACTCTACACCCCGATGTTATTCCCTGTGGAATACCAGTGTAGCCCGCTGCAGAAATCTAATTTACTGTACCACCGATGGGGTGGGGTAATCTAATCTAATTAGCTGCAGGGTTTTGGCGAGCTGGGGATACTGTAGCTTTTGGTTTCACGCCTACAGTTATTCAATAAAACAGCCTTTTGCCCACATGGTAAACCCTGGGTTAACACACACTATACCATTGATTCCACGTAAAATACAGAATAAATGGGTTTCCCTGCGCGTTAAACCCCAGAGGCTGCATTATATCTCTGACTTTTACTTGCAGCTCCTGTAGTAGGAAATCAGCCTTGGGGGAAACCCTGTAGTTAATTGGATTCCCCCCTAAGCATTTAGTCTGTGCTACACTCCTTTTCATCTGAGAATTGTAGTAGTATAAAGTGAAAGCAATGTCTGCCGTTACATAATTAGTATGGTTATATTTTCAACTGCCAGTAAATATAGTTGCATTTAAGTAACAAAGACATACCTTGATAAGCTCCGTTATAAAAACGGCTTAAGTATCAGGAAGTTTTTCCTGCTAAATTAAATCAACAAAAATGGATACACATTGTTTTTCCTGTAATAAGGTTTACCCCTTCAACACAAATACAATATCTCCTGCTCACAGGACATGCACACGAAATAATGTGGGCTGTAGACGCTGCTGTACTCCAGCTTCAATTCACCTGGCAGCTTGATGCAGCGTGCCTGCACATGACAACACATTGATTTTATTTCTACCTCCACATCGACGTCTGTGTAAAGAAATCCATTAGGTAGACAGTTCTCATCTCAATTGACTGACAGAGTGACAATTGAATACTTTTCACCTTCTTAACTGACTGACAGCTAGACACTTAAACAAGCCTTCATGCTGCTATAATAGTTTGAAACACTTTCAATTACCCGAATCAAACAAATCCATGATACCACCAGTTGAATTCATTCTCTGACGGCTGCTATACTTGACTGGGTTTATATATTTTTTGTATAATCTGTTTTTACGGAGAATGGGTTTATATTATTTGCGGAGTAATGTACGTTATTTTCACAGGAACAAAAACATTGCGACAAATAAACATGTACCACGTAACCAAAACATACTAAGTATAATAAAATGAAAGGGTCTTTAAGTTCTGATGGGATGTTACAAGGTACAATTATTTATTTGTTTCTATTATCAAAGCAACTTACTGGTACAGGGTCAGTACTGGCCTTTGCCAAACATGGTATTGCTCAATAGTTTCTAGGATATATCTCTGCAATGCTGCAATCTGGCAATAACATAAGACACTGCAAGGTCATTTATATAACTATACCAATTATCCATCATTTAAAAGGGGCTACTATGTTTGGACAACCTCTGCATTTTGTACACCCTTACCACCAATAGTCCACTGTTACTGGAATGGGGCATAGGTCCACCATTGCAATCAGGTCTGAAAAGATCCAAAACACTGTTACATTCATCCTCTCTGACACATAATTATGGTGCCATTAAGATCAGTAGCAAATAATCAGCCTCCATCCCTCTAAAATCCTCTCTGTTTAAATTAACCACTCCAGCACTAAGGAATAGAGTCTGGCTCTTCCTCAGCAGTGCCCTGAAATGTCCCCTTTGTGATTATTCTCTGGTTATCCCCACAAAATTGCATCCTGCACTACAGAAAAGGGAATGCTTTCCATAGTTATACTGAAACAGCCAAAAGGACCTTCGCCTGAAACAGGGAAGCTCTTTCTTTCAAGTGATCCCTTATGATCCCTTGTGATATTATCTGGTGATCACATTAACTTTCCCAGATATGGGATAGTTCTAACCAGGGGCATTTTAAAAGAAGAGAGGGTCCGTGTGTAGGCTCTCTACTCTCCGGCAGCAGTGGTGTAGACTCAGGGCAGCTAGCTTTGTGCCAGAGCCTACAGCTCATGTGCTGGGCTCTGGAAACATGGCATCCGCACTTTGTTCCTGGGACACCTTTAATACGCATGTGCAAATCACTGGGAAAATTGGCACCATGCCATTTTCCTGATGATTTCTGTCTGCTGGGCCATCTGCCGCTGCAGGACTCAGGACAGCGAAGTATAATTTTAGATACGCCAATGGTTCTAACTCATAGGTCTCCCCAGTCCTGTGGTCAAGTAAAAACACGGCTCTCCTCATTTGATGCAATCGTTTTTCTAGGTTTACCATATTTATTCTACAAAATGTATGCATTATATTCGAGATGGCAAAATATTGGGATTAAATTATCAGTTTAAATATTAATAATTATTGTAATTTAGTTCAGTTTTCATTCTTAATAAATGTATCAATACTTTTTAGCCCTTTTGGATATAGTTTAATTGCTGTTTCAGAAGGATAAAGGGGGCAGATGTATTAAGCCTGGAAAAGTGATAAAGAAGTGATAAGTGGAAGGTGATAATGCATCTGCCAATCATTACGTGTTTGAAAAATGACAGTTAGGAGCTGATTGGCTGGTGTTTTATCACCTTCCACTTATCACTTCTTTATCACTTCTCCAGGCTTAATACATCTGTCCCAAGGAGACATAGGGCGAGTTTCAATTCTTTTCGCGCCAGCAGCCACTACATGACGCCCAATGGAGCTATTCAATTGTAGCTCCATTTGGGCGCAATGGCTGCCATCGTCTGCATTTCAGCTCACACCCCATGGGGGTGCCGAGCTGAAATGCACGAAAAGTGACCTGTTTAGGCGCCCAAATGGCACTTTTCGCAGTTTCACTCATCGGCTAAACCCAACCTCTATGGGTGCTATCAGAGAAATATAAAGATCAATTGAATATTGCCCTACTTTAGACGGGAGATTGGGCCTAATATAACAATTGAATTTCGCACATAGTATTTTCTGTGAAAAATCACAGATTTGATGTTGGAACGTGACAGCCCAAATGTTTCAAAATAAAGTCAGCTGTGATGTATGTACATCTCCGTGGTTTAGTGATGTTTTACGTCCATGTCCTATGATTGTGAGACCCGTTCTGCCCGAGTACAGAATAAGTATGCAGTGCTGCCAAGCCGCAGCACTGTCTGGGGGCGGCGCTGCCTGTGTTTCCAGAAAACTGAGGCATCTAGGTTTACTCAGATGGCCAATACTGCTACCATCGAGACCAATGGATGTGGTGGTAATCTTATGCTCCTATGTCCCATCACCCCATCTGATATGCAGCACATAGATGGAAAGCTGTAACCACATAATACATCAAATGATGAGTTGGGTGTACAACAGTATACGATGGTTGTAGCAGTCCATCGTGGATCACATGATTGGCCAAAATAACATATAGTGTGTACCCAGCTGCTTACTTTATATTGGTCCCCATAAGGCTACATAAATCAACAAAAACATTGGAAGTATGAGAAATACAGCGCCATGAAACTTTTTACCCATAGCTCAAGTTATAACACATGGAAAATTGCATTTGGAACATAACTGGCTGAGAGCAAGTCAGACAGGCAATACCTGTAACTTTCACACTGCAGCGGAAACCAGGAAGTTGTTAAAAAAAAAAAAAAAAAAAAAAAAAAAAGGAATTAAAAGTCCTTATAGAAATAATGTCTAGCCTGTGAAGTGATTTTTTATGTTTTCTTTAGTAATAGAACATGTTTCTGTTTCAATGTAGCCATATTCTACTTCAGAACCAGTGTATTCTCTTTTATATAAGTATATATACAGTACTATATGGTAAAGAAGGGTATGCATTTCCACCAATACAAGATAAAATGTAATATACAATATAAGAAGCCATATTAATTTTCACTATTCTAGGGCACAAAGCCACCGGTTCCATTGTAAGTTCCTGTATTGGGTAATTTTGTATAGTATTAATGAGAATTCGGTGTATGGAGGCTGTTGCCATTAGCTGATTGACAATTCTTACATTGTCAGTTGTATGTTGTGCACACGGGATGTAGTTGTGTGACCGGCGGTCAGGAGAACGCCGTTCACAGTACCTCCCCCCTACATCCCGCCCAATTACAACACCGACATTTGGCATTAAGGCTAGCAGGGACTATTCCCACTCGTGGGTGTCCACGACACCCATAGAGTGGCAATAGAGCCTTTGGCTACTGAGCCCGCAGCATGGCGTGCGCAGCGGGCCTGCAAGGGGCTTTTTGCACTCGTGCCCACCCCCTCGCTATGGTGACTGCCGGTCTCCTGACTGCCGGTCACGCATACCCAACCCTTGTGCACACAGGCTCCAAGATGCATAAATGTGGACACCGTAGTTGGCAACATTCTGTGCATGTGCTTTTTTACGGCTACAGGGTCTATCCCACTACTAAGGAGAATGGCCACACCCAGCAGTGTATACTAGGGCCGTTTATCCCACTACTAAGGAGAATGGCCACACCCAGAAGTGTATATCAGGGCCGTTTATAAAAGGTATGGACACTAAAGATGGTCTGGCGGCACCTGACAGGCAGTTTGGGCTGCCCCAAGTCCACATGTTCCCTACTTCCCCTCTCTCGGTACCACTGCTTACACTGCGCAGCAGAGCGCAAACTCCCTTGTATATTTATAAATGGCTTTTTGCCGCGATTGCTGGTTTCACATAATGTAGTCAATTATGGCACTCA
Organism: Pseudophryne corroboree; assembly: GCF_028390025.1. NCBI lineage: Eukaryota > Metazoa > Chordata > Amphibia > Anura > Myobatrachidae > Pseudophryne > Pseudophryne corroboree. The sequence continues at coordinate 581,537,473 of NC_086448.1, forward strand.
TAAGGTCAGTTTTGAGGCTTCAGTTGTGCTTTGCTTAAATATATGTACTGTATGTAACTAATGTGATTCCCCACACAGTTTTACTTGTATCTTTATGTCATGTAATTTCCACTCTAAATGGAACATGGCTCCTATATCCTCTTAGTTCAATCAATAATCATCATAAAAACAATCTACAATCAAGTAAAAATACAGATGTGTCCTCATACATCAAGTCTCAATACATCACATACAGTATCACTAGATGTCTGGCGTGAGTAAGCAGCCTTGTCCCGTGCAACTCTGTCAACGTTGGGTTTTTGCTGAAAATGTGTCTTTGTGGCAATACAATGTGGCTACAAAGCAGATGCATGCGGTGAGGTCAGTGGCTGGGGAGGCACTGGCAGCTATCCACCCCCACCCCCGTCCCATACAATGGCCCCCCCATACACTACCAAAACCAGCACCAGGCAGAATCGGCCAGGGGGGATAATGCCATAGCAGGGGAGACATTCGGTATGGAGGACCCATGCCATAACATTAATCTGCCCCCAAAACTAGTAAGCCCAGGGCTGGAATTCCTCAGAAGTGGGGACCCCAAAAAATAAAAATGGGGTCCCCCTCCCAAGCAATAACCAGCACTGGGCTGATAGCCCAGTGCTATGCCTTGCACCCCTGGTGGCGGTGGGTGCGGGGTTCATTGTAAATATTGTTCTTTACAGGTGGCCTACAGGTCCCTGCAAGCCTGCCCCAGCATGCTGGCACTTGGAGAACCACAAGTGCCAGCATGCCCGGACATACTGGGCCCGCTGGCACCTGTAGTCCACCTATAAAGAATAGTAATATTGTTCTTTACAGGTGGCCTACAGGTCCCAGCAAGCCTGCCCCAACATGCTGGCACTTGGAGAACCACAAGTGCCAGCATGCCTGGACATACTGGGCCCGCTGGCACCTGTAGTCCACCTTAAAGAATAGTAATATTGTTCTTTACAGGTGGCCTACAGGTCCCAGCAAGCCTGCCCCAACATGCTGGCACTTGGAGAACCACAAGTGCCAGCATGCCTGGACATAATGGGCCCGCTGGCACCTGTAGTCCACCTGTAAAGAAAATATTAAAATAAAAACACCACACTATCTTTAAAAAAAGAGAGTTTATTAGTCAGGGTCTTCACCCGGGGGCGGCGGGCTTTAAGCTCTTTTGCATGGCTGCCGCCTCCCCAGGGCTTCCGGCGTCATCACCTGGGGGGGCCGCCACCTTCCCAGGGCTTCCAGCGTCTTTCTCCGGCGTCTTCACCTGGGAGGCGGCAGCCTTTAACCTCTTTTGCATGGCTGCTGCCTTCCCCAGGGCTTCCAGCGTCTTCACCTGGTGGGCGGCGGCTGTTAAGCTCTTTTGCATAGCCGCCGCCCATCCAGGACTTCCGGCGTCTTCTGGAGCTTTTCTCTGCTCCTCCTCCGCCGTCGGACTGACGCGCCGCTGCCTCGCACTGACTTATATAAGTCAGCCGGAGGGGGCGGGGCGATGACGCAGCAAGCCTTGATAGGCTCGCGCCGCCATCTTGAATTTCAAAAATGACGCTGAGGCACCATTTTTGAAATTGGTACCGCACCGCTGCCAAACTCTGCAGAATGGCAGGCAGGGATCTCGGATCCCTTCCTGCCGCTAATACTTTTACCGCCACCCGCACCTCCGCCGCCCGTGCCCACACAGTGATTGCCAGCGGATCCAGTGACAGATCCGCTGGCTAATCACTATGGACTCACTGACAGGGGCGTGCTTTCATGGGTTGAAAGCACGTCCCTGTATGAAAGCGGCACCTCTAATGGTGCCGCTTTCCCATGTATTTTCAATGGGTTTTTAATGCCCATTGCTAGGCCCCGCCCCCCGCTCCCATACCTTTCCCCATTAACAACGGGAGGCACCACGATCGGTGCCTCCCAACTCCATTTAGACAGGGATAATGATTAGGATAATATAAAGCATATGCTTATGACACAGAATGTGTGTCCTAAGTATCTTCTTTATATTATTTTAGTCATTAATGACAGGGGAAGCACTGCCTCCCCTGCCTGCATGTCCCTGCTACAACGTACCAGGAGACTGTGCCGATTAATTATATATATATAAATTTGTACAATATATTGTGTGTGACTTATCACACACATGCAATCAGAGGTAAAACGTATTTCACATTGCAACTGTTAGGCCTAAAATGCCAAAGAAAAATCTAAAGGACAATATTTACAGGTGTTCCGACAAGTCTGTTTTTAATAAAGGTATACCTTTTAAAAACAGCAACTACTATGTAAGAAAGGAAATTAAAGTGACATTTTATATACAACTATTTACAGTATATATTTTTCAAATATATTTAGAACTATGACTACAAATTCAAAATGTGTGGAAATTGTGAAAAAATTTAAATAAACATATGGAAACGTAAAGAACGGAATTCTGTTTAGCTTGTGTGTCAATGTACTTTCTATCTTCTAGAACTACAGCCCCCAACAGTAGAAGCTGAGAACCTCTATGCTCTCATGGAATAAATCACTGTAACTCGCAATATTTCAGTAAAATGCTGATAACCTGGAATTAGTGAATAATGTATATTTACCCACTGGTTTTCGTGACAAGTAACCCCTTTATGATCGTCCCCTGCAATTATACGTCCAGCTTGGAAACATATATTAGAATCAGAATAATTTGTACTTGTTTCATATGGTAAATCGCATTTAGCAGATATGCAAATTCAACCAAACAGCTAAAAGCAGCCCAGCCAGTTAGAGAAAATGAAATGCAGACCCTTCAGCAGCAGGATAGAACTATAGGGTCACATCATACTGTGTGCAGCTTTTTAATACTTAAGCGTTTGCCACTGTTGTGGGCTTCAGTTACTGTGTGTTACTATATACTTTCACAATATTTTCTCAAATGAGTGTGCTACTGCATGCAATTAGATATATAAGGTACAGACAAATATAAGCTAGTCAGAGGGACCATTTTGCAGATATCAATTTGTGTTGCAGAAACAACTGCCGTTTTCCCCAGTGAAATATCGAAATGAACATGCTTATGATTTCAACATATATAGTACATAACAGGCAAACAAGTAGGATGAGGGTGCGCTGTAATGTGCTGTAATTGGGTTGACAGAAATAAAAGGAAAAGTCAGAGTCCATCAAGAACTGTTTTGTAAAAAACACACAAAAAGCAAAAGATTGTCTCTGCAATTGAACAGTTGCATCAAAAATGGTCAAAGCATTTTAAAAGGACATCATTTTCAGATATGAGAAAACTAGATCTGAATATAAACAGTGTCCCATAGATCAGCCAAATGCATGCAGAGCTATTTAATGCCTTAGGAGGTTATGAAGCACGGTGACATCTTCCCCTCGGTCCCCAATTACATAGGGTCTGTTTATGGAGATTCAGACAGGTAATGGGTTATCAGAGCAAAATATCTGGTCTTTGTTTTAGAAAATCACTGACGCAAAAAATGATTTGAAGATGTACTATGCTTATCATGCTA